>NC_134409.1:120598140-120898140 GCF_038048845.1 Mixophyes fleayi | reverse complement strand
ACTTTTGCACGTCCTCGAATCTGAATCGAGGGAAAACATCATTGTAGCGTTGTCAGGTCTTGCAGGTTTTGGATTCCATAAGTACCTCCCTCCCCAGGACATCCAGCGCCATTGCTCACACAGAAACAGGGGTAGCAGTGTTCTTGTCACTCTCCACTCTCCAGTGCCATTGCTCAGTGTCATTGCTCACACAGAAACAGGAGGGGTAGCAGTGTTCTTGTCACTCTCCAGTCTCCAGTGCCATTGCTCACACAGAAACAGGGGTAGCAGTGTTCTTGTCACTCTACATTCTCCAGTGCATTGCTAACTGACATTGCTCACACAGAAACAGGGATAGCAGTGTTCTTATCACTCTCCAGTCTCCAGTGCCATTGCTCAGTGCCATTGCTCACACAGAAACAGGGGTAGCAGTGTTCTTGTCACTCTCCATTCTCCAGTGATATTGCTCATTGCGATTACTGCTCACACAAAAACAGGAGGGGTAGCAGTGTTCTTGTCACTCTGCAGTCTCCAGTGGCATTGCTCACACAGAAACAAGGGTAGCAGTGTTCTTGTCACGCTCCAGTGACATTGCTCATTGCCATTGCTCATACAGAAACAGGAAGGGTAGCAGTGTTCTTGTCACTCTCCAGTCTCCAGTGCCATTGCTCAGTGCCATTGCTCACACAGAAACAGGGGTAGCAGTGTTCTTGTCACTCTCCAGTCTCCAGTGCCATTGCTCAGTGCCATTGCTCACACAGAAACAGGGGTAGCAGTGTTCTTGTCACTCTCCAGTGACATTGCTCAGTGCCATTGCTCATACAGACACAGGAGGGGTAGCAGTGTTCTTGTCACTTGACAAAAATTGACTGGAAATGTTATTGAGGTTAATAATAATGTAAGAACAAAAAAAGAGCCAAATTATGCGATTTTAGCAAAATAAATAAATAGGGATTTTAGAAAAAAAACACATGAGGGCGGTTTTACCAAAACCAAAACACAAAGTTAATCCAGATCCAAAACCAAAACCAGGGGGTCAGCGAACATCTCTAGTCTGTACATAACCCCTATTGTCATATGTACAATCTACTGTAATGGCAACAAAGAGTAATGACAGAGCAACCTTTACATTATGGATGCCCCCATTTCTCTATGTTCTTCAACTACATTTTAAAGCTGGAGACATATATGTACGACCTTCAAGTTCAGTATATATAATCTGAGCAATGTACTTTTATAATCTTTATAGTAACGTTTTATTTAGAAAACAACTACAAAATACACAGCAGGGTGCTTGGCAGTTATAATTTCGTTATGATCTCTACTGCAGTTCCTAAAGTACCAGTCAGGAGTCTGGCACCAGGTAATGAAGAATGTAGATGACAGTTTGACATTGCTTAAATTTAATTTATAGGAAAGGCGTTACCATTCATTTTTAATACAGTGCGTTCACACTGTGTGCCAACCTTTCATCAAAACGTGGTTATTTTTTATTTATGATGTGCGGTAAAATGACAGAACGCTGCTTTCAAATCGTGCTGTCTTTATTTGCAGGCAAAAGATACTAAAGTGAAACAGGGAGTGGAAACAACAGAGAGGCTGTATAAGTGTGGGCACCAGGTATACTAATAGCTAAGACTCCTGGACAATTAGTATTATTATTTCTATAATGCTTGTATATTCCTTTGCCCTGTGCAATCATTGGTAGCATGGGATAACAGATATAAAATTGAGTATAAGTCCAATGCAGAACTATATATATGTAAAGTGAGGCACATTAAGCCAAACGACCTTAAACTTATCCATATGTCAGGAATCAAGCACTTACCTATTAAGGGTTAGGTTGTTCTATCTCTCTAGTCAATAGAATCCTGTGGGAGTGGTTGGGATGGACGCCCATATATTGTCACGCAAAGGATGCTGGATCCTCTTCCATCGCAGAAATCCTGTGGGATCGACGTGTCAGGCTGAGTAGCTGTATTTTTTTTTTATTTTTTTTTACAAAATACTGTTTTTTGATCTTTTTATGTCATTGTCTTTTGTAACTCATCTTTTTATATTACTTTAAGCGCTTAGCATGTTCCAGGTGTAAATAATAATATTGCGGATTCCCTGTCGTGTTTTCAATGTTTGCGTTTTAGGACTTTGGCACCTCATGCTAAGTTCTCTGGAACCCCGTGTCCCCCCTCTATCTGCAAGATTGTTGAACAGGCTTAAAAGATCTAGCTGAGACATTGTTGGCCCCGTCTACCAGGAGAGCGTATCACGCAGTCTGGCAGCATTGGGGTAGCTTTCTGGAATCGCGGGGTCGGCGATACGGAGGTCAGAAAGGGGATATGATGGCGTTTATTTGGTCTCGCTATAAGGAGGACATCTCTAAAGCGGCTATGTCCTCCACGTTGGTGGGCCATTTATTTTAGGGCCCGCATGCACGATTCCCCTGACCTGACTAAAAGTTTTGTTATATCGAATGCTTTAAAAGGGCTGGCAAAAAGACAGCCATCTGTTGTAGATCATAGAAGGCCTGTAGATGAGAGTTTATTAAAACAATTGCTAACTTGCTATGGTGACTAGTTCTGAGTATGAAACACTTTTGTTTAGTTCTGCTTTTTTCCCTTGCCTTTTTTGGTGCGTTCAGAGTCAGTGAGTTGGTTGCACCCTCCAAACATGATATTGGCAATGCGTTAGTGGCTAGGCATGTTTTGCTTGCACATAATGTTCTGTCTTGTAAATACAAGTAGTAATTCTTACATCAAAGACTGATCAAATGGGCAAAGGACATTGGCTATCGATAAATGCCCATGAGGACCAGAATATTTGTGTTGTCGCTCTCTGCTCTAAGTTTGAGGGAGTCCGACCCCGTGGATCTGAACCATGATTGATTCATATTGATGGTTCCCCATTGACGAAATTTCAGTTTAATACTGTGCTTAAATCTGCCCTTAAGCATTTTGGTTTTAGACCCAGCACTCTATGGCACTCGCTGAAAGTGGAACGTCCATATCTGCAATTAAATCCATTGGCAGATGTAAGCCTAATGCTTACAAGATATATATTAGACATGAACCATGTTAGCATGCTCCTTTCTTCCTGCGTTAACCCAGGGCTTTGCGTCTTGTCGCTTTTAGCGGGGGAGTGAAGGGATTTTTCCTGTCTCTCTTTTTGTTTTGGTGGGGAGGGGAGGGGGGCAGAATAATTGTACCTATTCACCACTGCAAAGACCTGCTCTGCTGAGAAACATAACAAGTTGTATATGTAATTGTATGACGGGAGTTATTGGGGCATCACAGGCAATTGGAGAGCAATGCAGCATTTTACACAGGACAAAGAAAAACCTATTCCAGGCAGCAGCTGCTCTCCAAAGGAGCAATATCCGCTCTAGGTAATGTTCTCGCATACACTATAACACAACCCCTCAACACTGCACCAAACACCTGGCATACACAATATAACATAACTGGTGATAACTGCACCAGTATAAGCCCAGTTTTGGCTTAATAATGTGTCCTGTGGTAGGAGGCAAAACCAAACCTCATTGATCCCGACAGTTGTTATTAACATCTTACTTTATTCTTTCTACCTTGAGTTAAATAACTGACGTTTAAGACGGCTTTAGCATCACTTATTTCTTCAATGTTGTTAAATAAGAGTAAAAATAGAAACAGGTCATTTTGTGACTCATGGGGATAGATTTACAAAAATATCTAAAAAAGGAAAAGTGGAGCTGTTGGCCATAGCAACCAATCAGAGTATAGCTAACGTTATCTATAATGTACTATATTAGTGATGGGCAACCTGATTCACTTTGAGATGCAGCCCTCTAAACCGCTGTAATATAATACCAGCAGGCATTTTGTATAAGTGTTACAAGCTATAACAGACATATCTTACAATAAAGCAGGAAAGAGCTGAGGGCTGCAGGTGAAGACTCAGAGGGCCGCATGTGGCCCAAGGGCCGCCTCTCACCCATCACTACTAGAGAAATGGTACATAACATCGGATTGGCTGCTATGGCAATCGCCTCCACTTTTCCTTTTTAGATGTTTTGCTAAATCTACCCCATGGACTTTGCTGTATATATTAAAACCAAAAAGAATCCATTCTTCCAATGAAGATGTTGCAGAATGAACTGCAGGACAGTATCAGGAAATATCAAACCTTTGGGATTATTTGATGGATCGACATTAATCCCTTATCACTCCTTAGTGCTTCCTTAGCTCTAGAGCACAGCCGGTTCGTGATATGTCCATCTAATTACTACTTATGTAACTTTCTTATGAAACTATTCCTGAGGGAACTCCTAACAGGCCACAAATTATGAATATATGTTTTTACTGAAAACACAGGTGAATTAATCAAAAGGATGGTGTCTAATTAACCTTACCTGTGACCAAGCAGGTATTTCCTGCAGTGCTAACCTGATAGAGGTTCCCTAAGGACGAGTGTAAGTGTCTCTATTGTAGCTATAGTTCTAGACAGTGTCACTGAGTGCTTGGATTGTATGTATTAACTGGTGGTGTTCATGCAGAACAGAAAAATAGTACACACCATAACCGCAGGTAGTTTTCTGAGATGCATTTTGTCGAAGAAATAAAAAAAAAAAAGTAAAACGGCAAAAAAACCCCCTACCCTGTTATTTAGTTGAATTAATTATTTGTTTTTAAATTATCTATGGATTATATTTACTTTTTCAGCATTGAATACATTATTTTGTGATTTTTTTAAAAAAAGTAATCCGTTTCTTTCTTGCAACAGTCAAGGGGATATATTTACTAAACTGCGTATTTGAATAAATGGAGATGTTTCCTAAAGCAACCAATCAGATTCTAGCTGTCATTTTGTAGAATGCGCTAAATAAATGATAACTAGAATCTGATTGGTTGCTATAGGTAACATCTCCACTTTTTCAAACCCGCAGTTTAGCACATATTCCACAAAAATTGGGAATCAGGTAAGGACTAAGATTATTCTTTATAAAAGAATGAAGAGCCCTATTGCAAGCAAAAATGTGTGTTCTCACCGGCGATAGGACTTCATTTTTATTTTGCTTAATGCAAGAAAGGGGCTATAGCTGGGAATTATGATTGTTGTCACCAGAAATAACCCTGACGGCTGTACATTTTGATGGCTTTTGCAGGCCTATCCATCCCCATGCTTTGATATGGAAAAGTCTATTTAACAAGGCCCCCCCCTCCCCCCGGCCACGAGGTTTATCGCATGCAGGGAAGCAATCTAAACCATTGGTGTTCAGTGGGCAGCAGCAGGCAGCCAATCGCTAGGCTGTCTGTTGCTGTATGGGCTCCCATGGTGCTGTTCAGCAGACAGGAAGTCTGACTTCACTTCCTGTCTGCCTGATGTGAGAAGAGATGCTGTTCAGAGCAACTGAAGGTAAGTGAGGGCGGGAGCTGCCTATACTATACCTATACTATACTAAAGGGGGGCTACCTAGACTATACTAAGGGGCGGGGCTGCCTATACTATACTAATGGGGGGGCTGCCTATACTTTACTAAGAGAGGGCTGCCTAGACTATACTAAGGGGAGCTGCCTATACTATACTAAGGGAGGGCTGCTTAGAGTATACTAAGGGGGGGTTGCCTATACTATACTAAGGGGGGCTGCCTATACTATACTAAGGGGGGCTGCCTATACTATACTAAGGGGGGCTGCCTATACCATACTAAGTGGGGGCTGCCTATACTATACTATACTAAGGGGGGCTACCTATACTATACTAAGGGGCTGCCTATACTATACTAAGGGGGGGTTGCCTATACTATACTAAGGGGGCTGCCTATACTATACTAAGGGGGGCTGCCTATACTATACTAAGGGGGGCTGCCTATACTATACTAAGTGGGGGCTGCCTATACTATACTAAGGGGGGTTGCCTATACTTTACTAAGGGGGGCTGCCTATACTATACTAAGTGGGGGCTGCCTATACTATACTAAGGGGGCTGCCTATACTTTACTAAGGGGGGGGTTGCCTATACTATACTAAGGGGGCTGCCTATACTATACTAAGGGGGGGTTGCCTATACTATACTAAGGGGGGCTGCCTATACTATACTAAGGGGGCTGCCTATACTATACTAAGGGGGGTTGCCTATACTATACTAAGGGTGGCTGCCTATACTATACTAAGAGGGCTGCCTATACTATATTAAGGGGGGGCTGCCTATACTTTACTAAGGGTGGGCTGTCTATACTATACTAATGGGGGGGCTGCCTATACTTTACTAAGAGAGGGCTACCTAGACTATACTAAGGGGAGCTGCCTATACTATACTAAGGGAGGGCTGCGTATAGTATACTAAGGGGGGCTGCCTATACTATACTAAGGGTGGCTGCCTATACTATACTAAGGGGGCCTGCCTATAGTATACTAAGGGGGGATTGCCTATACTATACTATACTAAGGGGGGCTGCCTATACTATACTAAGGAGGGGTTGCCTATACTATACTAAGGGGGGCTGCCTATACTATACTAAGGGGGGCTGCCTATACTATACTAAGGTGGATTACCTATACTATACTAAGGGGGGCTGCCTATACTATACTAAGGGGGCTGCCTATACTATACTAAGGGGGGGTTGCCTATACTATACTAAGGGGGGCTGCCTATACTATACTATACTAAGGGGGGCTGCCTATACTATACTAAGGGGGGGTTGCCTATACTATACTAAGGGGGGCTGCCTATACTATACTAAGGGGGGCTACCTATGCTATACTAAGGGGGCTGCCTATACTATACTAAGGGGGGGTTGTCTATACTATACTAAGGAGGGATGCCTATACTATACTAAGGGGGCTGCCTATACTATACTAAGGGGGGCTGCCTATACTTTACTAAGGGGGGGATGCCTATACTATACTAATGGGGGGGCTGCCTATACTTTACTAAGGGAGGGCTACCTAGACTATACTAAGGGGAGCTGCCTATACTATACTAAGGGAGGGCTGCGTATAGTATGCTAAGGGGGGGTTGCCTATACTATACTAAGGGGGGCTGCCTATACTATACTAAGGGGGGCTGCCTATAGTATACTAAGGGGGGTTGCCTATACTATACTATACTAAGGGGGGCTGCCTATACTATACTAAGGGGGGGTTGCCTATACTATTCTAAGGGGGGATTGCCTATACTATACTAAGGGGGCTGCCTATACTATACTAAGGGGGGTTGCCTATACTATACTAAGGGGGGCTGCCTATACTATACTAAGGGGGGCTGCCTATACTATACTAAGTGGGGGCTGCCTATACTATACTAAGGGGGGGCTACCTATACTATAATATACTAAGGGGGGGCTACCTATACTATAGTATAATAAGGGGGGGCTACCTATACTATACTATAGTATAATAAGGGGGGGCTACCTATACTAAACTATAGGAAGGTGGGGGTGCTGCCTATAATAAACTATAGGGAGTGTGAAGGACAAGGGGGGGGGCTACTATAATTTGTGATAGAAAGGGGGGTATGTTGCTATAATGTGTGATATGAGGGAAGGGAAGGAAGGGGGGCTGTCTTAATAACACATCGGTGGAAGGTAGGCTATTAATCTATTAATTTGATGGTGGCGTTTAGGTGTGGGGCTAATTATTTAATGTGTGCTATTTTATTTGTGGGGTGATGGTGGGGCAATTTAATTTATTTGTGGGCTATTTCATTAAATAGTGGGGCCTATTAAATTAAGATGGGGTGGCAGGACATTTAATTCACGGCTAGTGTGATATGGGGCTATTAATTTAATGTGGGACTGAGTTTGGGGAGGAGAGTTATTTACTAAATGTGAATATGAATTATTTAATGCCGGGGATGGTTGTGGGAAATGGTAATATTAAACGTAAATGCTATTAATTTTTGCTGGGGTTGATTGGAGGGAAGTAGGTCTACTTATTAAATGTGTATACTATTAATTTATTGTCAGGGCTGGTTGGAGGGAATTAGATCTATTTATCAAATGTGAGTACTATTATTTTAATGTTTGGGCTGGAGGAAGGCCTAATTATTTAATGTGAATGCTATTGATTAAATGCTGGGGCTGGTTGGCATTTTCTAATTTTCATGTACCCATTATTTTTTTCAAATAGGGCCTCCAGCATTCCAGTATCCAGACAAGCAGAAACTGATCTAAAGTAACCAGCAGCCACAGGTCGTGTAAGTGACAAGAACAGGTAGGAAAGAGCAGGACAGACTACCAACTGTGCTGAATCTGATGGGGCAGTCCCGAATTTGGGTGACTGTCCTGCTTAGTCAGGATTTGGTCAGACAGCAATGACAGTTAGGAGGTATGTCCCGCTTCACACTGTACTGTTAGTGAAGGCAGAGCTGCGTGTATCTAAGAGTAGTGCACACAGTTTTGCCTGTGTATTTGTCTAAAATGTATCTAAAATGATAACCCCCTGTCTTAAGTGCACCGCCCCCCCCCCCCCCCCCCAGAGCCTTATTCCAGCTCTGGTGATACACCAGTGGTTCTTACATTGATTCCATTGTCTCCTTCTACCTTGCACTGATCCCATTCTCAGATCACTTTGTAGAACATATGGCCAGCCCCCATTGCACTGACAATATCATTAATCCTGCCTCCTTTGCACTTAGTATATCACCAGCAAATACTTATAATAGCTTTCCCCTTTACTTATGCCATTGTCTGTCAACCCTCCCTACACTGTAAATTCAAGCGATCCCCAATCACTGGGCACATTTAGGGCTCATACATTTGTTGCAAATTAAGTGTTTTCTTGCAAATGCTATTTCACCTTTGTGATGATCGCACCTGGATAGCCATTTATTATAAGGATTATTGTTAATGCATTTTTGAAACACAGTACACATATTTATATATTATATTTAGAGAGAGATTTAACTGGTAGTTTGCATCTCATAACGTCAGGAAAACAACAGTGCGTGAGATGCTCATATGCTGCTCTGGCAGACTGATCAAATACGATTGTGCCAACATCTTTCGTAATAATTAAACTTATTAAACAAAGTCAGATATGTTTATATGAAGGCAATTTTGGAAGGATGTGTTAGTAGGCAACTAAACAAGTTGGAGCCCAGAGGCATAAACCAGTCGCAGATAATTTAAAAGGATTCATGTAATTTTATGACACAGGACTGGTAGCATTTGCCCTGCATTGCTTTAGAGATGCCCACTGTGTGTAAAGTCATCACATCTAGGTTTTCCTAAATGTTACTACAACCAAATTCCAGTAGTTCTAAATCCCGCCTACTTTTGTGTTGGCCCCCACAGTGCTCCGCAGCACCGTACAGTAGGGAAGACAGGACATATTCAAAACAGTGACAAGGTAGACAAAATAAATGCAGACATGGAAACAAAGAGTATGGAGGACCCTGATCATTAGAGAGCTTACATTCAAACTGGAAGAGAGAAGCTAAAATAAGAGGAGTGAGTGTGGCTTAGAGTGCAGATTGGGACAACTGTGAGGGTGCATTAGTGTGAATAGTATTATTGGGATAAGGTAAGCTCTGAAAAAGAGATGGGGTTTCAGAGTGTCTAAAGATTTGAAGGCTGTGGAAGAGTTGATTGAGCGTGGTAGAGAATTCTATAAGTGCGGAGCAGTACAGGCAAAGTCTTGTAGGCGGGAGTGAGAGGTGGTTACCAGAGTCGAGACAAAGCGCAGGTCAGAGGTAGATATAAGAGGACGGGTGGGAGAGTATTTTGTTATGAGATGTATGAAGGGCTAGTGTTGAAGGCTTTGTAGGTAAAGGTGAATAATTGAAATTGGATTCTGGAGGACACACGGAGCCAGTGTAGGGTTTTGCAAAGTGGTACAACAGATGTGGAGCAGTGATAGAGGAAGATCAGTCTTGCAACAGCATTTAGGATGGATTGAAGTGTGGATACATGGATGTCAGGAATGCCAGAAGGCAGGAAGTTGCAGTAGTCAAGATGTGAGTAATAAAGCAGAGGGAGGAGTGAAGTATGACACCAGGGCAGTGGGTTTGGGAGAAATTGTGGTGTTATTGACAGTGAGGGAGATTTGAGGGCAGGTGATGACTCTGGCAGGAGGGAAGATAAGCTGTTTTGGACATGTTGGACATGTTGAGCTTTAGGTAGCGTTGAGACATCCAGAGATACAGTTGGTTACATCCTTATTATTGATCTCAGTTATAGTTCAGTGCAACACAATCTCTCTTTTTTCTTGAGAATCCAATTGCCACAGTGAATAGTTCAGTGGTAGCTCTCCTCCCCTTCCAAGGGCTATAGAACTCTGTGGTGAAAATATGCAGCTTGGACGATCCAGTTATCTGTAACAAATACAGTACATGTGTGATAATATATTCTGTCTGGGGCAGTGGTACGTCTGTGCTTGTGAAGCCGTGAAGGAGATCCAGTCAGCTACTTGTTACATAGGAAGCTGCTGCTCCGCTATGATGTCACAGTCAAACTCCACACTCCCAGTCTTAGAGCTGCGGATGCTGCCCTCACCTCCCACCGGCCAATGTAAGATGCAGCAGGGGTGGGCACAATGCTTGAGGGTGCCGCTTCCAAGTGGCGCTGGTATCAGTTATTATTAGACATTCACCACCATATTGCTAAGGCGGAGGCACTGCTACAATCTTTCTCAAAACCACAGTAATAAGGGATTTCTCACTGATAAATCTTCCCCTTACTGCATGCTAAATTTTCAAAGTATACAGTGCCCTATTACCACCTGCCAAAATGGCAGTCTCTGCCAGCGATAGAGATTTTTTTCTCTGCTTTGCCCTATACATCCATGTGTTACCGCCAATGCTGCAATTTCCAGTGATAATCCTACTAGCGGTAAGATTCTCCAGCGGGGCTTCACCATGAGTAATTACCAAGTACTACAGCTGTACTTGTACCTCCGCACTACCTGCTCCGCTATCTCCATAACAGGACGGTGATTTTAAAAGATCATTTTAAAAATGCTTTATTCTTTGAAGAAAACATGTTTTAATGCATAAAGGTTTTTAATTATTTTTTTATAATAGATTTTTTTAGACCTATTTTTACAATTTTTATCATAATATTTTCCAGGGCAATTTAAATTCCCACCAGTGGCATTGAAGGGGCAACCGTCAAAGGGACATCTCCCAACTGTTCCGGAACTAGGACAGAAGTCCCGATCTGTGGGACAGTCCCCTCAAGTTGGAATTGTTCTTTCCAAATCTGTACAGTTGGCTCAGTGGATGGGGCCTGTGCCAACTATAATCTGCCACCGCTGGGCCCCCAAAGATGGCCAGGGCCCAGGGACTCTGTACCAGCCTCACATGCTTCTCGGTGCAAAAATTGTCCTTTAAATATCAGATATTATATTTGTTATTAATTAACAAGTTAAAATTGTCCATTAAATATTAGTTATTATATTTATTATTAATTAACAAGTTAAAATTTTCCTTTAAATATTAGTTACTATATTTGTTATTAATTAACAAGTTATTTGGATTTGGTGTATAAATCAGTAGATAATCTCAAATTATGTACTTAACAAGCACATCCAAACGCCCGATACTGTCAATACTTGAAGAAAACTCTCATTTGATGGAGGGAAGTAATGTATTAATATCTCCCATCATTATGCTAAAGTCCTTTATACGCCTAGTCCATTGGATAAGGATGTCATCTAGATATTTAAGATGGGTATGTATGGAATTATTATGTATGGGATGCCTTAAGAAAATTAAATGATCAATTTGTAAATAGGTCAGCGTATTGGGGTTCGAAGGAAGACACCAAACTTTTGTTTTTGTAAATCAAAATCATTTTTGAATCTAAAATAATTTATTGTAAGTGCTTTTTTTTAATAAAACGATGTTAAATTCTCTTAAATCATCTCCTACATTGGGCGTCCTTTGATATTTTCATACATTGAAGATTAGGACCCTGGGCATACACTATATTAGGGGAACAGTAGGCAATTATATCCTCTTGGCTAGCAACTTTATGTAAAATTTAGGGCATGGATGTGACAAATATTTATAGTTGTGTCAGCAATTTTTATAACTATACTGAGACCAATTCAGGCTGACTGGCTTAGTGGTCATCATCATTATTACCGCTCCATTATTACATCATCATTCCATTCCGGATTGTTGTTACATACCTAGAATGCTGACCTCAGATTTCAGTCTCAAGCGATCGCCCCCCCTAGCAGGGGCTTGCTGCCGGCGGCTGCACAATATGTGCAGGTCCGCTCGGCAGTGACAGTGTGCTGCCCGGCTGCTCTGATTGTGTTTAAAACACAATCAGAGCAGCCGGGCAGCACATTGTCACCGCCGAGTGGACCTGCACATATTGTGCAGCCGCCGGCAGCCTTGAAGTCAAAAAGGGGGCGGGGCCTAAATCGCCCCCCCTAAATCGCCCCGGGTAGGATACTTTTCTAGATCCGCCCCAGGTCTCAAGTGGGAAGTAGGTGAAAGTGACTGTTTTCGAGCCAGCTGAGAAATGAATACTTTCATTTTTAGCGTTTTAGTGCTTTTGACAGGAATTGCCAAAACAGAGAAAAGTAAGGAACAATTAACCTGTAAGAATGTATATTATTAAATAGCGCTAAACCAATTTATTTGAGATTAGGGGCCTATTTATCAGTGGCAAAGAGCCCTAGTATTGACAAACTATCTATCAATGGGGTTACCCGTAAAGTGTTGGTGCCAAAGACTCCCTTATGCTTATGTATGGGGTCGCCGATTTATCGCGGTGTTACCACCATGATGTCTATTCCAGTAATGCCATTTCAGAATGGTGTTATCAGAATAAAAAAACACTCACGTGTTAAAATCTTAAAGTACTATTTAAATTATGTTTAATTATTAAAATAGAGCAAATTTTTTTTTTCATGTTTGTAATTAATTAATTTAAGTTGAAAAAAAAAACAAAAAAACCTGCAGTATGTATAAGACGTTGTTGTACTATCATGGCTTGTGCTTAAATTCAGTATATTGTTATTTTCAGATTCCATCGTAGCACCAGGAGAGGGTAAGTCTATATTTGTCAAAGTTGCTTTCCCAATATATATATATATATATATATATATATATATATATATATATATATATATAACCAAAACAGCTTCCGATCGTGTCATACAACTCTATCCCACATGTCTGATTGTGTTTGTAATATAATGTAATTAGTGACCCTTTACAGAGGTACATGTATTGCATTGTATATCCAAGTGATATCACATGCCTGCAGCATACAGTATATTTGCTGGGACGTAGTAGAACTGGATTCTAGTAATGTCATATCTGGATGGAGTTACCAAAACAAATACATAAAAAATGAAGTACTCTTTACATTTAAATTATGCTTTGTTTAATTATTAAAATAGAGTAATAACATCTTATTACGGTAAGCTAAAAGTATCTTGTATACAAGATTATATAGAACGTTGATTACGTGAGTGTGTTTTTTTAATTTTGTTTCAATACTTTTCTTTCGTAAATAATGTAACCGAGAGGCCAAATCCTGGTTTCAGTTCCATTGCACGTGGGCGAGTTTTTTGTGGGTGTGTTTTATGTATGTTGTGTTATCATGTTTCTGTGTGGTGGTTGTTATGAATGATTAGGACTTTAACGTAATGCTGGACAATACATCTGCTTAATAATGTTTACATTCAATGTATTTTTATTTGCAGGATATATTACCCCTGATGTCTACTATGACCTCCTGCTCCAAGAAATTGGTAAGTCTCTATTTGCCAAAGCAAAGATTCCCAATCTGTCTTACTCTGTCTGTCAGGCCCAGATTCCGTGCTTCCGTTAGGCGAACTAAAGTAGTCACCAAGGACGCCATAGTTACAGGGCGTCTTAAACAGTGACTGAGCGACATAATGTCACTAATTCAGTGGCTTTTTTTTCCTTGCGGCTTCTCTCCACACTGTGCGGCGGCCGCTGACATGGAGGAGATTCATCCAGAAGCTTCTAACCTGCGCTGCTGCCTCATGTCAGTGATTGGCTGGGAGTGTAGCGCTGAGCTGTGATGTCACGCTCCCAGTATGAGGAGCAGAAATACCAGGCCCCGCCCCCTGCCTGTAAAGCAGGAAGCGGTAGGGGTGGGGGTTAGGGGTGCAGCACCCATACACCTTCCGTCAGCCCTGGCTAGACTCACCCCCGACCTGGGCTGGATCTTCTAATACTACGGAGATAACATCTGAATTTGCAGTGGCAGAACTACAGGGTGTGTGGCAGCTACGGGGCCAAGAGGTAAGGGGGGCCCAGCGATACCAGTCCATCTACTCCTGGGACCCCTGCTCTGTGTGTATCACTGCATGTGTTATCACCTTTATCCTTACACAGATCCCAGTATTATACATATGAATTGTCTCCTTAATGTTACATTCTCGCATATGCATTTTCTCCATACACTTATAACAGCTTATTACCTGCTTCTCTCATCCGGAATACTCTTTCTTTCCTGAACACCTACCCAAGAGAGAGTTAAAACTCTACTATTTTCCACAGCACAGGCATTGTTACTGGTGCTGTCAATCAAATTGCTTCTCAAGCGGTAAGTTACTAACATTATGTCACATTTTAAAAGCACTCTGAATTCAAATATTGTCTTTGCCTAAAGCTGACTTTCCTACTCTCCCTGAACGTCACATATTTCCCAGAAGAGGAGGCCACTCTCACGGATCGCTCATCATTGCCCCGCCTCCCGCTGTGTGATGTCAGGAATTGCGGCACTGCACAGTGGGGAAGGGCGTGGCCATGATGACGTTGTCTCTCCCCCTGCACTTGCCCCTTAAGCCGCCTAGGTCCAGCCCATTAGCAGCTTCCTTTCCTTTTTATCATCTTGCGCCTTGTTTTGCCACGTTGTGTTTGGTGGTACGGACACGTGTATGGTTTAGAGCGGTAAGGTGCTGCACGGTTATGGTATCATACACTGCTGCTATGTATGTTCCAGGTTTCAGATCACTTTTCTCCACATTTTTTTGTGACTGTGGTCATAGTGACACTAACTTTGGTTCCTCTTGTCTTTATGTCGTCTGATGGCAATCGATATATGTGTAGCTCATCATTACTAATAGGCCGAAATCTGTGATGAGAACGTGTTCCTGCCACAGTGTTTGCCATTTCTAGATGGCTATGCAGCTTGGTTTTGCAGTCTTGTACTTCGTTTTGTGACACATTAAAAAAAAAACTTAATGCCATGTACATTTTCATTTGCCCAGGTCCAAAGGCGTCAAGATGCGATAGGTGTCCACTTCTTGCAGACTGGTGCGTGTGGCTAGACGTCCCTCCAATGCCATCACAAGGACTCATACTATGAGATGTGTCAATAAAATTAATTCTGTTTGAATGTTGAAGTCCTCCTTATTGAAGCATAAATTAAAAAAGTTTTGCATTTCTTGTATTGTGCACTAGCACCATCAATAAAGTAGTAAATATACTCCAATAGTTTTGCTAAGTGTTTCATAACTACTGTAATGAAGGCATGCACAGTTATAGCTACATGGTCATGAGTATCGCTAATAACGCACAGGCTCACACAGTTTGAAGTGTCACAATCATCTTGCCTAAAATATACAACAAGATGACAGTCACCATGTTCTTTGGTCCCCTTCAGTGACATAACCTTTAAGCTTTTTCTGGCTTCTTTTTTGTGATACAAGAAAGAATTACAGCATGTTTTCCGAAATTCTTCATATCTTAGCAGCAGAAGCTTTTCATGATGGTAGCAGACTGAGCTTTCAGGATCATTGATTACTGCATTTGAAACTTCATTTCTCAGAATCAAAAGCTCTTTTTCTTCATCTGTAAAGTGGTCCCAGCTATGTACTTCAATGGTTTTTGAGTAGATAGTAATATGGCAGTATGTATTTAAAAGACTACCAAATGACATACTTGCCTACTTTGGGCAAGTTCTTTTTGGGAGAGGGGTGTGGCGGGAGGGTGGGAGGGGGGCGTGGCACGGCCAAACAAGTCATTTTGGCCCCTCCCCCGCGATGGAAATGCCGGTTTGTCGTAGGGGCGGGGCCAAAATGACGTGATTCACCGCAAAATGTGTCATTTTGGGACGGCAGTAGCGGAATGCGGGAGATTTGCCTGCTCTCCCGGGAGTCCGTGAGACTGACCCGAATTTCGGGAGAGTTAGCAAGTATGCCAAATGAGCAGCTGCCATGACGGACTCATTCTGTGTCTCCCTCTCTCTTTCTCTGGAAAGTTTCAGTTTTGGTCTTTCTAAAGGGAATCCCCCTCCCATCAGTTTCTGTTTGTTTAATTTCCTGTATGGGAGTTTTATCCCATTGCCTCAGTTTAGTTCACTTTTTTGGTATGGTTTTTAACAATGTGTAAATTATGTATGCTGTACAGCAGTAATCGAGCATCAACTTCATTATTTTTTTTCTCCACTATGAAACAGAGTACCCGGCTGATTTTTTTTTGTGGTAGTAATGTATATCTTTTTTAAACAGCTCCCAAAAAATGGGATCCCTAATGTCAATTGAACCTAGCGGTTTTAATTCTATTAGAAAATTGTGCGTTTTTGCTGTAACGCAAAACATGAGGCAGATAAAGTAATTTGGTTTGGATTTTTGGATTCGGGAGGAAGAGTTACCTTAGGGGGTTCAAATTTTGTGGTGATTCCTTAATAAACACCCGCAGTACTTCAAATAAACTGGATAAAGAAGCCGCGATTAGTAAATTATTTAATAAATTGAAAAATCAATATTTAATCAACTAATTGTCAGACAGTTGAGATATTTGGCAGAAATAGTTGTTTTGACATCCTCTCGTAACTACATTTTTTTCGTAGATATCTGAGATGGGTGGTGGACAACACTGGCTGAACTGACATGGAATGACCCAGCAGCCAATTTACCTACTAGTATGTTTTTGGAGTGTGGGAGGAAATCGGAGCACCTGGAGGAAACCCACGCAAACATGGGGAGAACATACAAACTCCACACAGTTAAGGCCATGGTTGGGAATCGAACCCATGACCCCAGTGCTGTGAGGCAGAAGTGCTAACCACTGAGCCACTGTGCTGCCCAACCAATATCAATGGTTGTCTACATGTGTTTTAATGTTCTATTGCACTAGTCCATATTGCTGGCTGACGCGGAGGCCCCGAAATGCGTAGATGGAACAGTAGGGTTCAGTTAAACTAATCCATTTTCTGATCTATAATCCATTCTCTGAACAAACAATATTCTCACCTGCTTACTTGGCATATGTAAGTTCAGCTTATATTGTATGCTGGTTAAAAGGGATCTTTAATTACCTCCATAAGGGGCTCTTCGTTAAAAAAAATATAGGATTTATTATAAGTTTATGTTATTTTAAATACTACCCGGTTGTATTATATACTGTGTAGAGTTTTCGTGTGATTCATTATTACGGTGCTTTTATGTGCAATTGACTGCCTTTTCTATCACTTTAACATATTTTCTGTAATTAAGCCGGAAATGTGTAATTAGTTAGTGCAACTATAAACGGAATCATTTGCTGCATTAATTGTGTGGCCTGAAATGAGCACTAGGAGAATGTAATATATGATTAAAATAAGAGGTGAATTTTAACAGTCAAGTGCCAACATAAATATTCTTTAATCACTTTTTCTCAGCCCCCTTCAGGGGCAGGCTGGCAAATTTTAGCACAGCAGGAGTCTATTAGGAACATTTTAAAGGAAAAAAATGCAGGTAGCCCAGTGACTCAGTCCAAGGTAGCCCACCAGTCCCTGGCCTCTCTTTCACCTGAAAATAAATAGGGACTCAGAGAAGAGCCCAGTTGCTGCTGGCTGGTTGGTTGGTGTGGGCAGCACGGTGGCTCAGTGGTTAGCACTTCTGCCTCACAGCAGTGGGGTCATGAGTTCAATTCACAACCATAGCCTTAGTCCACACTCCTGTGTGGAGTTTGTATGCTCTCCCCGTGTTTGCGTGGGTTTCCTCCGGGTGCTCCGGTTTCCTCCCACACTCCAAAAACATACTGGTAGGTTAATTGGCTGCTATTAAATTGCCCTTAGTCTCTCTTGGTCTGTGTGTGTGTATTTTAGGGGATTTAGATTATATGCTACAAAGGGCAGGGACTGATGTGAATGAGTTCTCTGTGCAACACTGCGGAATTAGTGGCGCTATATAAATAAATAGCTGCTGCTGATGATGATGATTATAGCAAACCCAGTATTGGCGCATTGGGATCAGTTGGGATAAGGCCAGTGTTGACTGCCATTTTATCGTTTTTAGTTAGCCCCTCGCTTTTAATCGACTTTGAAGCTCATCAGGGGTTGGAAAATCCTGGACAAGCTGCATACATGTGAGAATATAGTTAGCATTACAATTTTCATTGTTTCTACCGCACATAAACAACAATCATCATCATCAGTTATTTATATAGAGCCATCAATTACACAGCACTGTACAGAGAATATTTGGAATTCACATCAGTCCCTATCCCATTGGAGCTTCTTACAGTCTAAATTTCCTAACACACACACATAGACAGACACACAGACACACACTATGGTTAATTTTGTCTGCAGTCAATTAACCCACTAGTATCTTTCCCACATTCCAAAAACATACTAGTCAGTTTATTGGCTGCTGACAAAATTAACCCTAGTGTGTTTTAGGGAATTTAGACTGTAAGCATCTTTTGATTGGGCGGCCAAACTTTTCCAAACTGACCAATCACATTAATAATATGGGGATTAAACTTACACACATGATTGCATTGCATTGTGGAATCTACAAGAGTGGAATCGTCCCCATAGATTCTCTCCATAATACAATTGAGAATGTTTCTTTAACACTTTAATTACACTTTTTTATTTGAGTTATCAATAATGTCTGTGCTCAAATTTCTTATACATTTCTAATTTTATGCTTTGGAAAAAAAAGCTATGTGCATATTTGTGTAAAAGAGATATGATGAATGACATTTTTTTCTAAATTACAGTGGAATCTAGCAGAATCACCAACCTGGTATGGCAGGAAGATTGACCTGAGATTTGATGGACTGTTATTGAAGACACAAATGGAACCATCATTAAGTCGAGTCTAAAATGTCACTTGTTTTATTCAGTAATGAGGACTGTAACTATATATTAATCATACCTGTAACTGGAGGACGCTGGAGATTGATGGATGGCAGAACAATTGCTATGCTATTCAGTTTTGTTGGACTAATGTTGTCTTGGATACTGAAGATAACGACTGTCACATTCAGTCCCTTATATTTATACTGAGTTTAGTTACATGGTTATTAAAGTTGAAAACATGCTTACAGGTTGGTGTTATAAATAGATTTCTAATGCAGAAATTGTCATGCCAAAGAAAAGAAATAACTCAGTGGCTATGGAGTAGCTTATGTACAAAATATTACAATATTTATTGAAACACCAAGTAATCAGACATGTAAAAGCATTTAAAGGGGTCCATCTTCAGACTACTCCTCACTATAGTTCTACCAGGGGAGGGCTGGTAAATGTTAGCCCAGGGGGCAAGACTTGACTCAGCAGCCTATTTTAAAGGAAAAAAATACTGGTATCTCATTGACCCAACCCAAGGTAGCACACTATGGGACCAGCCCGGGGGACATGTGCCCCCCTGCCCCTAGCCCAGCCAGCCAGCCCCTGAGTTCTACCAAATACATTTATTTTTCTTCTGTGCTTTTCAACCATATGTTATATAATCAGGTACATTTTTTATTTTCATTACTCTGCAATAAAAATCTGGTCGCTGACTTCAGTCGTTTCCAATGTAGAGAACACAAGAGAGCGATGGAAATAATTCTACGGGATTGAGATGATATAAATATAATGCAGAATAGTACATAATGGTAGAAAGGAGGGGGCACTTTATATAGCACCTATATGTCATATAGTGTGTTTTACTGCAAGGCTCCATCATCATCATCACCATCATCATCATCATTTATTTATATAGCGCCTGTCACGATTCAAGAGTATTTCTTACTGGTTTTGGCACTACTCACCAAAGAGGCGCGGAGTCTAACATGTCCCAGGTCTTCACCAGGAACCCCCGCAAGGAAGTATGGTCTTAGCTGCGGAAACACGCAGGTCCTCAGAGGGAGCAACCAGTGAAGCAAGGATGGAAGCGGTGTCAGGCAGGCCGGGTCGGAACCAAGATATCAATAGTTGCCACGGGGAGAGTCCAATATTCGTAGTCAGGAGTTAGCCGGGTCAGGTATCAGAAGCGCAGGAGAATGGTCAATAACAAGCCGAGGTCAATTCGCAGGGAGCACAGAGAAGGAATGGTCAGGACAAGCCGGGTAATACACTGGAGAAACAGATAGCAGACAACAGGAACGCTGGAGCAAGGATGGGACCTAATACTCTGGCACCCATCATGTGTCAGAGTCAGCCTTTTATAGGGGGAGACAGGGGGCAGGGCTGCCTACGGCGGTGGTGACGCTGAACACCACCGCCGGATACTGTGGATCGCGTCCCGTTGCTAAGCAACGGGACGCGCGACTGCCGGGACCCGGAAGTGATGACCGGTTGCCTAGCAACCGGCCGTCTGACATCGGAGGAGAGTGCCCGTCCCTGTGCGGAGGATGAGACACAGGGACGGCGCGTGACAGCGCCACTGATTCCGCAGCGCTGTACAGAGAACTCACTCACATCAGTCCCTGCTCCATTGGAGCTTACAGTCTAAATTCCCTAATATACACACACAGAAAGAGACTATGGTCAGTTTCACAGCAGCCAATTAATCCTCTAGTATGTTTTTGGAGTGTGGGAGGAAACTGGAGCACCCGGAGGAAACCCACGCAAACACAGGGAGAACATACAAACTCCATCAAACTAGTTGGTATAACTATCCGGCAAGAGCTTATAGGTATCTGCATTCCTTCTCATGATAATCTAATAATAGAACTGTATATGATACTGTGGGACAATGGGCCATATTTGGGTACTACTATCAGTATTTGATTTAATCTACATTTGCATGTGGCTTCCCAAACAATTGGCCTGAGGGGCAGCTGTGCTCCAACTTGGTGCTCAAGCAAAAATATTTTGATGACATTTGATGTATTTGTGTAATGAACCTGTCCTTGCAATCACGCTATCTCAGGCGCTGTGTCCTTGTGCATTCTCCTTCAGTGGTGAGCACACACATGCACATTTTATATGGTGAAACCCATATAGGTCTATTGTAATATTCTGGTAATATTAGCTTGTGGATTGCAGTTGCAGAAGAGAAAACCCAAGTCCTTCTAGGTATAGTAATATACCTAGATTAATATATAGGGATACAGTACACTCTGTGGCCAATTTATTAGGTACACCTATATTACCTGCTCTTTAATGCAAATATCTAATCGCCCGATCATGAGGCAGCAACTCAATGGAGACATGGTGAAGAGGTTCAGTTGTTGTTCAGATCAAACACCAATATGGGGAAATAATGTGATCTAAAACACTTATACAGTGGAATGATTGTTGGTGTCAGAGGGGGAGGGGGGGGGGGTTGAATCAGGGCCATCTTTTCCATTGGGCACGATGGGCAGGTGCCCGGGGGCCCCACAGGCAAGGGGGCCCCATAGGCAGGGCTCTTACTTAGAATAAATAATCCTGCAAAAGAAAAAACCTGCAAAAAAAACCTTCAAGGGTCACTGAGCAAGTACATCTATCTATATATATCTATATCTATATCTGTATCTCTATACATCTATATCTATATATATATCTATATATGTAGGGGCCCCGGTGCACTGCTTTGCCCGGGGGCCCATAATGTTGTTAAGAGGGCCCTGGGTTGAATATCTCAGAAACTACTGATCTCCTGGGATTTTCATGTGCTAATGAGTTTGGGAATGGTGCTCAAAACAAAAACATCCAGTGATCACCAGTTTAGTAAAATGTCATCCGGTGTGATGAATCTCGATTTCTGTTGCGACATGCAGATGGTATAGTCAGAATATGGAGTAACCAACATGAATCAATGAATCTTCTCTACTTAGAGAAGAATATAACGGCACCATAACTTATCTCCAAATGGACTTTATTAAGAAGTATCCACAACAAAACAATTAGTAACAATTCAGCAGAATTAAGTGTGTTCGTAGAAATGGCTTAAGCTAAATGTTGCAACTGTTACTGACACTGTTATAGATTTTATCTTTGTTTGTTTTTTTATTTGTTGCTTTCATCTCTTTTTGCTTCAAAGACAAATTGTTATTGCAAATAACAGCTTAATGGATTACATATGTGTATATCTCAACAACTTCAATAAAAAGTTTTAAAAAACAAACAAACACAAAAACATTTATGTAGTCTAATTAATTTTTATGAAATCATCCAGTACAGAAAGTGGTAATTACTTGCATCCTCAAGGGACCCAGAAAGGCTTAACTTTACCTAGTAAGGACCTTCACATATCGCTAATGTGCAGAAAAGTAGGATTTGTGAACTGACCTGTGATTGGTGACCAGTGTTGATAGGATACATTGGATTGTTAGGACTTGTTTTGCGAGAATTTTCCGACCAACGTGTTATCTACAACGACTTTACCTTCGACTGAAGGTCCAAATAGCTCGGACGATTAATGCATACACACTAGTACGTTTTAGACAATTAACGAAAGACTGACCGTCCTGGCAGTGACTTTGCACTGCCATATTATCGTGAGCAAAAATTAGAATTTTGTACACACTGTAACAACTTATAAGGTTCATCTAACGATATCTCCCAAAAATGTAAATAAAGGGCAGATCATGTTCAATAGTAACCACCCCAAACCTCATAAAAAAGCGAAGGTAACACATTTTCTTCACAAAAAAAGAAAAAAAAAAAAAAGAAAAAAACTTCATGGAGATGTTTCAGTGTTTTTCAGAAGGTAATGCCACAAAGCACTAGCAAGCTTAACTATTAAAAAGTCCAATGTTATAGTACTAATATAAATATATTGAAACTTTATGTTTTTCAACTGTTAATTTTTCTGCAGAATTCAACAATAAATCTATTGGATTTACAATGTATTGTTTATTCCGTGTATTTCACAATTATATGCATTAACAAGTAAATAAAGGTTCGATTATAAAACATGTTGAATGCACATGTAAAGGGTTACAGAACACAGGTGCAAGATGCATTACCATTTACACAGGTGTACTAATATGCAACCAGACATATATAAAATACACAACTATACACATCTATAGGAAGCACAAAAACGTGTTATATAAAAAAAAAATTCTGCAGGCAGACAAATGTAATACACATATTTTGCCTTTTTATTATTGTGTATTGTGTGTACAATAATGTGACATATAGTTGTAATCATGGAGTCAGACATAACATATACACATATAAATAAAATGTTGTTTTTTTTATAACACTACACTGACAAAGGTTTATAATTAAACTGGCAGACATGTGCTGTACGCATTAATGCAATAGACACCTGCTATTGTTTTACCGCTAGAAGCCCCTAATTACCAAATGAGTGACGTGCAGACACCGCACCACGTGGGACTGGTACAGGCCTCAGAAATTAACATACACACGCCCCCAAAGGAGCCGCAGCTCGAGGAACTAGCAGCCGTTGCTCTGGGGATCGATCGTAAACTTATACACACTACATGATCATTAGGTTATTGGTCGCAAAATATTAAACAGTACGACCAACCAAATGAGCCAGCAATCGACACTTTGGAACGACCTCTGGTGCGAGAGGCGGTCGTCTGTCTCTGTTGATAAGCAACGGGATGCTTCCCTTTACTTCCTGGTTGCTGTGCACGCATGTGCGGTCTCCGGCCCTTCCCGTTGCTGGGCAACGGGACGCCTAAGCACTTTCGCTCGGCGTCCCTGAGCGTCGCAACTCTGCCTCCTATCAGGGGAGACACAGAGGAGATTTAAGAAATCCCCTGACACCATTAGAGTGTCAGAGTATTGGTCTCACCTTGCTCCAGTTATTTGCCTGCTTCTGTTCCTGACATTGTCCTGACCCAGCTTCCCTCTGACCTTCCGTTTGGATTTCACCTTGTACCTTGCCTCTAGCTCCGGTTTCCTGATATTTGGCCCATCTCTGACTATTCTTTGGATTCCCCTTTTTTTTACCTCGCGGCCTAATGGTCCTGACCCGGTTTGATTGACTACGCTTTGTCCACTCCGTTCCTACGCTGGTGGCCATCTTGGAGAACCGCGTCCCTCGCACCCCCTTGCAGCGAAGCCCAAACTCCCTTGCGGGGGTCCCTGGTGAATACCGGGGGTGCGTTATACTCCACGCCTAATCGCACGGCTGCGCCAATACCAGTTAACAACCAGTACATGACAGCTCAGATGAGCAGGTTTTAGTTTATGCTATTGTTTGACTGCACACAGACCAGAAAACACTGTAAAGTTTGTTTGATGCAAATAAAAACCTGCCATACTGGGATTAAACCTCTGTGTAGAGTTTGCTTGTTCCTCCTACGCTTCATCTGAATGCTCTGGTTTTCTCCTTCAGTCTGTAAGTTCTGGGTATACTGCTCTCCAGGATATATTAGTGCTATATAATAATAAATACTACTAATAATAACAATAATTATAATGGGCATTTTATGGTTTGCCTAACCAGTAGTATAATTTTAATAGATACATTTATTTATACTACTCTAATGAAATATGAAAACAAAGTTAAAAAAACCAAAACAAACCTCTGGCTAATTATCAAACTGATTATAAACTGAAAGAGATTAATCTTATCTCTCAGTGTCTCCCATATTACCTCCCCTAGTCAAAACCAAAAAGCCCGCTGTGCAAGATTGTTGTAAACTTAATTAAATAGTAATTTGTGTGTGTATTGGTAGAACTATGTAGATACATTTGGTGAAGCAGAATAAATAAGTGAGGTAAATTGAATTACTTTAGCAGTAGTTTACTAATTAGTTAAGACAAAGAGAGCAATGAAACAGACAAATTGATCAGGAACATCATGAGCGGAGAAAAGCGTATTTTCATTATTTTGGATTTTACTGCTGTACATGCTGGGAACCACCGTGTCAGCTCTTGTATATTATCCTATTTATGGCATGTATGAAGACGAGAGAATAAAAATCCGTCACAGCAATATATATATATATATATATATATATATATATATATAGAGAGAGAGATATGCTAAAGTCATATAAGATTCTTATGTAGTGGCGTAAAGATGGGAGGAGCTATGACAGGCTGGATTATAGGGCCCACCAGTAAGGCTTATGGCAGCCAGTTGCTTCAGAAATTATGAATTTTAGTGATATCGGGCAGTGGGATTGCCGTCTCCTGGAGTAGTTAATAAACACAGCATCATTTAAACTGATTTCACAAATAGATGTGGTGCAAATTACTGCAGCAAGATTTATTTGCAGGTTAATATCGTACATCATCATCATCATCATGAACTATCGAAGTCGTGCAATCCAAGGTCAAAACCGAGCAGGCTAGATAAGGTACCGAAGGATAAAGCAAAGGAATCGTCAGGAAGCCAGTGGTCAAACCAGGAAATCAGGATTGGTCCAAGGGAGAATCCAAAAAGTCTGGCCAGGCAAAGCTGGGTCTAATCCGAGTAGACTGAAGAGCAAGATATAGCAATACAGCAGCCTAAGAACTAGAAACTAGATACACTGACACCCTAGTGGTGCCAGAGTCTGATTTATATACATGCTGCCCCTTACTCGTTGGTGGACGTGGGGTCAGCTGATCTGACCGCTGACAGGAAATGCTGCTTGGCGTCTCCGTTGCTAGGCAACGGAGACGCGATGTACGCCCCGTTGCTAAGCAACAGGACTGCAGGGAAGGAGAGAAGGTGTCCGTCCCCGGCACCTGGTGAGTGTGCGAGGAAGGCGCCTGACACCATGTATTTTAGATGGGTCTCACCTCTGTGGGGTGCGAGGAAATATGAGTGGATATGTCTGTTAAATCTCTGCCTCGACGTCTCTTGCGGACGTTCCGGAGACCTCGCATCTATTTGATTCTCTCCCACTGTGTGTAGCACAAAAAGCTTTAGTTTTGCAATGGTCCGTCCAGCACATTTTAACATGTCAAATCCATGACATTGGGAGACACCTCTGCAAGGGGTGCAAATTAGTTTTCTATTTTGCACATAAGTTAAATACTGTCTGATTTTTCATGGAGCACACACATACTTGATAGCTTATTTGTATACTGAAAGTTAAAGTTGATATTTGTGTGAAAAACAGTCAGTATTTAACTTATGTGCAAAATAGAAAAATAATTTGCACCCCTTGCATTGTAACATGGTTTTGTCCAGCAGACTACTTACTCGTTTTTTTTACTTAACTTTCTTTAACGAATCAGGCCCTATAGTGAATATGTCCAAAATCTATAGGGAATAATGGTTATATGAAAACACACTCACCATCTGCAGGAAAATACCAGAAACATAAGCAAGAGTCCTTCTTATCAATGCAGGGTTAAACCAGGTCAGATATTGATCCAGTTAGGATATCCGTAAAGGCTGTGACAATAGGTAACTGGCAAACAAAGCGGCTGCAATAGTGCAAAAACCTTTATTAATACAACAAGACGAGAAGGAGTCACTCACTGACCTGGAATAACCCTGTATTGATATAAATGAATACCAGTTATATCAATACAGGGATCTGCTGATATTTGCCATACATATGATATGTTTCTCTTTCATTGTTCTACACAGCAGGGATCGGACAGATGTCCCATGAGGGGTCCTGTACCAGGATTAGGAGAAAAGCAGTAATGAATATATGGGCCTATTTTCCACTATACACATACATTGGAGAAGTGATTTCTATTGAATATTTGTGAAGACGCATTTGCAGCGATATGGTTAGGAATGGAATCTACTATTACAATTGGATACTCCCTTTATTCCTTAGAACCTTTACAAACCCTTTTGTTATTTTCTCTGGCAAAACAGTGCTCTTTGGAACCTTACTTCATACCTGCCTACTCTCCCGGAATTCCCGGGAGGCTCCCGAATTTCGGGGAGTCCTCCTGGACTTCTGGATGAGTAGGCAAAACTCCCGAAATTTGGCGAAATGAACAGCACTGAATGGAGGGGGTGGGGCTTAATTGAGTCATTAAGCTCCGCCCCCTCCATACAATGCTGTGAATTTCAGCTTTTTAGAGTGTCACCACGCCCTCCTCCAGCCCCAGAAATCTTAGAAGTGGGCATGTGTGCCTTACTTATACCTTAATCAACTCACGACACTAAGGAGAGACCGGACTGTTTTTATTTTAAGTGTCATAACTTTGTCACAGTCCAGGAAAAATAGGGGTAAGGCATTAGCTAAAAGTAGATTGTTCAGGTTTAAATGGCACCAAGGAGCCCCGGGGGTAAATGTATCAAGCTGTTAGATTCCGGTTTGAAAAATTGGAAAAGTTGCATACAGCAACCATTCAGAGTCTAGGGGCTAGATTTACTAAACTGCGTGTTTGGAAAAGTGAAGATGTTGCCTACAAGCCGTTGCTCACTGTTCATGTTGAGTAGACTGTGATGTATAAAAAGGAGCAAAGTAGAGGTTAAATTATATTTTTATTGACAAAGTAATTGTGTGTTAGGAACTTACCTTGTCCCCGTTCCGCTGCGCTGTCAGCGGGAGCTGACAGCGGTGTCCATATCTTCAGCGCTGCTTCTGTTAGCGCTGCCGCACTTCCGGCTTCTCTCTGCTGCTGATCATGTGACTCCTGGGCGGGGAATTCAAACTCCTATATCTTCCCTGCTCTGACACGCTGCCTGTGTCAGAGCAATGTGTTTCCTGTTCCTGGCTACAGTTCCTGTGTCCTGACTCCTGTGATCCTGCTCCCTGTTTACCCCTCTATTCCTCCTACTCCTGTGTACCTACCTGGCTGTGACCGACTATTCTCTGGATCTCCCTCTGGCACCGTATACCTGATACCTTCTGTGTACCGACCCGGCTGTGTTACCGACTATTCTCTGGATCTCCCTCTGGCACCGTATACCTGATACCTTCTGTGTACCGACCCGGCTGTGTTACCGACTATTCTCTGGATCTCCCTCTGGCACCGTATACCTGATACCTTCTGTGTACCGACCCGGCTGTGTTACCGACTATTCTCTGGATCTCCCTCTGGCACCGTATACCTGATACCTTCTGTGTACCGACCCGGCTGTGTTACCAACTATTCTCTGGATCCTGCCACGCACCCATTGCCTCCGTGCATCTACCGGTTACTGTTCCAGACCTACTACACCTGGAATTCACGGTTAGTGCCTGTACTTGCACCGCATTGTCTATTTTCTTGTCTGCCTGCCATCACTTAGAACTTTCTCCCTTACGTCAGTAGGCTAATCTGGGGGCCGCGACCTGCGGTTCTTCGGCAGCTAAGCCCACACTACCTTGCGGTGGTTCTTGGTGAAGACTGGAAGGCCGTTAGACTCCGTGCCCTAGGTAAGCCTGTGCTAATACTGACTAAGGCATCAAAATCGTAACATTGTGACTGGATCACATATAAATAACTTATGGTATCAATTTATTTAAAGGAAATAGCGCAGGGCGCTTATTTATATAAATTGCCAATGTACTTATTTTTACTATTGTATATATTTTGAGATAGGAAATCGTGATTTCTGAGACCAGTGTAGAAACTCGTTTTTCCTGTTTAACCTTGCTATAGAATATGCCTATTTATGATGTATATATCCGAAACAATGAGCCTTTGTTTACAAAACCTTTTGTGTATTGTGATGTGGGAAACTGGCTTGTTTTTGATTTTTGTTGTTTTGTGTGAATATGTATTCTGAACGGTCTGAAGAAAGGCCCCATGCTAATTAGATCTTTTGATGTGTGAAGGTCCAACATTGAAGGCAGGAACTTTTAATTAAGACTGGCTTCTAGATTCTCTGCATCTGAAAACCAGATGCAGAACATCACAGCGTTTCTAGAATTTTACATATAAATATTGTTAGCTTTCCAATGCATGTAAATCCATGTTTGTGCAAATAGAGTCCATCCTGATGCTAAAAATAACCTGTGTCTGAAGTGTATAAAAGGCACTAGCTTGTATTTGAAACTTGTTCTTCTGATTTTCATCTGACCTGATCACCCTGGTACCTTTCACCAGTGTTTGAGCAAATAAACATCTTGCTTCAAGACCTGCTTGAAAACATCTTCTATATTGCTGTATTCCCATGATCTGCAGATTAGACCCAAAATCTAATCCGTTCTTGGGCTGTTTCTGAGGTTTGGACCCAAGCTTTCCGGTACCACCGCTCTGCCTGCTACCCATGCAGCCTTGGTCAGTGTGATAGGCCAGGGGGGATCCATCCACAGCAACCCTGATCCATAGTGAGAGGTCAGGAGTACCAGCCAAGTTACATCAGCAACGAGGTACACTAGCAGCGTCAGTTACCCAGAGGAAACCCGGTTCTGGATGCCGGTATAGGAGTCCAGTGGTGGCAGCTCGTGTAAGCACCTCCTACTGAGGCAAGAGGGCGCATTTGGGATAACGAAAGGGAATGGTGGCAAAGTAAGCCCAGCTGGTTCCAAGCAACAACAGACAGGGTGGCATAGGCGGTCCATCCTGTCACAGTAATTATGGGAACAAAAGATAATAATGTTTTTTTAGGCTGGGTACACACTATACAAAATTTCTCCTGATGTCATATCCCTTACGATTTTACCAACGATTAAAAAAAAAAAAAAAAGTCCCGGTCACCATGCAGATTCGTGTGTACACACTATACATGTTTTACAAGATCTACCATCAGATCTGTGCTCTTCATCTGTCATAACCATTGGCTGAAAAGATGGTGACAATGCACACTCCATAGAGATCTATGGACACTGCAGGTCCTGAATGGATACACACGAATTGGAACGACATTGTTCCATCGTTGAATGAGATTTGTAGTTCAATTTAAAAATCAAATGAAACGATACAATCTGCTTTGGAACGATAATCGTTCATTGTTACAAACTAATATGATATCGGGCCGATCGGTCGTTTATCATGTGATTGGCTCGATAATCGGGCTGAAAACACTGCAGAGTGTACCCAGCCTATGCCAGTAAAGTGAAACTGTAGCAAGTTTGGTAAAATGACAGCAAGCACAAATGTGTTTTATATAGAGATAAGTTGATCACTATTTTGAGCTAAAGCTGCATTCACCGTCCAGTGAATCCAGTGAATGCAGCACAGTGTGGGGCTCCACAGTCAGACATAAAGCCGAAAGTGTGAAAAAAGCTCTAAGAGGGGTAAAAACCTAGATCTTTATTTGTACACAGATGTAACGCTTAAATTCATGGCTAAATGCAATTATAAAGAATGAAAAGTGTGTTCACCGACTTTAAGACTGATTTCATTTCATGAAAGAGTCCCATTAAATGTCCTGTGTGTTGCAGCTCTATTCTCTAAACTCTTTGCTTTTTTTTATGGAGAAAAATGTTACAAGCTGAATTCCATTTTCCTGACCATTTGCACATAGAACAAATCAGAGCCCCTACGGGCTGAAAATTGTGTTTACAAGATGTGGAAACAGACAATGTCCTTTTATTCTTTGCTCAGTTCTTCACATCGAGTACAACAAATACTTATCCAAGTTAATTTCCTGAATGACAATTTGCAGAATACAGCTCTGTTTTCCTGGTGGCGACTGGAGCCGTGTATGGGAGAAATGAACCAAATTGCTGCTTTTATTATCAAAGTCGTAGAGCAAACTGTGGCCTGAGCTGTCGATTAATGTATCTGATCTCTCTGGTTGCAGAAGGCAGAGTGAGAAGATGCTAGATTAGAAGGCTGGAGGATTAGTGAGCTCGGGAGTACAGGTGGGCAATAATGTTTCCATAGAAACTTTAAATTAGTGCCTGTTCTCTGAAGCACGCACTTAACCCCTTGTAGTCTGGAGTTTGTACACTAATGACAAGTGGGATAATATGTGAGAAGTCACTGACGTAGAGAGGGGTTGCGTAAAATAAATGGAAGTATTCAAATGTTTTATGCATAACGCTCATTATTTTACAATAGATGGAGATTGACACGTTGAGGGAAATGGAAAAGCCTGTTACCAGCAAAGGTGGTAATAGGTATTTAGGATCTGCCACTAAGACTGTTGTTGGAGAATAGGGGTCTCTGTACAGTTGGTGGCTGGCAGTTGGTGGGCTCTCTGTGCAACAAGATGGCTGGCAGTTGAAGTGTGGGGTCACTGTACAACAGATGATGGGCAAATGGTGGGTTTCTATGAAAACATTTACTGGCAGTTGGGGCTACCTCTCTGCAATGTATGGTGTGCATCTGGGATACGTCTCTAAAATTTGTGATGTCCAGTTGCGATATATCTCTGCAATATGTGTGTACAATTGGGATATGTTTTTGCAATGTATGATGTGCAATTGGAATATGTCTCTGCAATGTATAGTGTGCAGTTGGGATATGTCTCTGCAATGTATAGTGTGCAGTTGGGATATATCTCTGCAATGTATAGTGTGCAGTTGGGATATATCTCTGCAATGTATGGTGTGCAGTTGGGATATGTCTCTGCAATGTATGGTGTGGATTTGGGTATACGTCTCTGCAATGAATGGTGTGGATTTGGAAATGTCTGTGCAAAGTATGGTGTGCAGTTGGGATATGTCTCTGCAATGTATGGTGTGGATTTGGGATATGTCTGTGCAATGTATGGTGTGCAGTTGGGATATGTCTCTGCAATATATGGTGTGCAGCTGGGATATGTCTGTGCAATGTATGGTGTGGATTTGGGATATGTCTGTGCAATGTATGGTGTGCAGTTGGGATATGTCTCTGCAATATATGGTGTGCAGCTGGGATATGTCTGTGCAATGTATGGTGTGGATTTGGGATATGTCTGTGCAATGTATGGTGTGCAGTTGGGATATGTCTGTGCAATGTATGGTGTGCAGTTGGGATATGTCTGTGCAATATGTGGTGTGCAGTTGGGATATGTCTGTGCAATGTATGGTGTGCAGTTGGGATATGTCTCTGCAATATGTGGTGTGCAGTTGGGATATGTCTCTACAATGTATGGTGTGCAGTTGGGATATGTCTGTGCAATATGTGGTGTGCAGTTGGGATATGTCTGTGCAATGTATGGTGTGCAGTTGGGATATGTCTCTGCAATATGTGGTGTGCAGTTGGGATATGTCTCTACAATGTATGGTGTGCAGTTGGGATATGTCTCTACAATATGTGGTGTGCAGTTGGGATATGTCTCTGCAATGTATGGTGTGGATTTGGGTATACGTCTCTGCAATGAATGGTGTGGATTTGGAAATGTCTGTGCAAAGTATGGTGTGCAGTTGGGATATGTCTGTGCAATGTATGGTGTGGATTTGGGATATGTCTGTGCAATGTATGGTGTGCAGTTGGGATATGTCTCTGCAATATATGGTGTGCAGCTGGGATATGTCTGTGCAATGTATGGTGTGGATTTGGGATATGTCTGTGCAATGTATGGTGTGCAGTTGGGATATGTCTGTGCAATGTATGGTGTGCAGTTGGGATATGTCTGTGCAATGTATGGTGTGCAGTTGGGATATGTCTCTGCAATATATGGTGTGCAGCTGGGATATGTCTGTGCAATGTATGGTGTGGATTTGGGATATGTCTGTGCAATGTATGGTGTGCAGTTGGGATATGTCTGTGCAATATGTGGTGTGCAGTTGGGATATGTCTGTGCAATGTATGGTGTGCAGTTGGGATATGTCTCTGCAATATGTGGTGTGCAGTTGGGATATGTCTCTACAATGTATGGTGTGCAGTTGGGATATGTCTGTGCAATATGTGGTGTGCAGTTGGGATATGTCTGTGCAATGTATGGTGTGCAGTTGGGATATGTCTCTGCAATATGTGGTGTGCAGTTGGGATATGTCTCTACAATGTATGGTGTGCAGTTGGGATATGTCTCTACAATATGTGGTGTGCAGTTGGGATATGTCTCTACAATGTATGGTGTGCAGTTGGGATATGTCTCTGCAATACAGTGGTGGATTCAGGGGGGGGGGGGCAATCGCCCCCCCTAGCAGGGGCTTGCTGCCGACAGCTGCACACTGTACAGGTCCGTTCAGCAGTGACAGTGTGCTACCCGGCTGCTCCGATTGTGTTTTAAACACAATCAGAGCAGCGGGGCAGCACACTGGCACTGCCAAGCGGACCTGCACATACTGTGCAGCCACCGGCAGCATTAGAAGTCAGAAAGGGGGCGGGGCCTAAATCGCCCCCCCCCCCCCTACATCGCCCCGGGTATAGCAATTTCCTAGATCCGCCCCTGCTGCAATATGTGGTGTGCAGTTGGGATATGTCTGTGCAATGTATGGTGTGCAGTTGGGATATGTCTCTGCAATATGTGGTGTGCAGTTGGGATATGTCTGTGCAATATGTGGTGTGCAGTTGGGATATGTCTGTGCAATGTATGGTGTGCAGTTGGGATATGTCTCTGCAATATGTGGTGTGCAGTTGGGATATGTCTCTACAATGTATGGTGTGCAGTTGGGATATGTCTGTGCAATATGTGGTGTGCAGTTGGGATATGTCTGTGCAATGTATGGTGTGCAGTTGGGATATGTCTCTGCAATATGTGGTGTGCAGTTGGGATATGTCTCTACAATGTATGGTGTGCAGTTGGGATATGTCTCTACAATATGTGGTGTGCAGTTGGGATATGTCTCTACAATGTATGGTGTGCAGTTGGGATATGTCTCTGCAATACAGTGGTGGATTCAGGGGGGGGGGGGCAATCGCCCCCCCTAGCAGGGGCTTGCTGCCGACAGCTGCACACTGTACAGGTCCGTTCAGCAGTGACAGTGTGCTACCCGGCTGCTCCGATTGTGTTTTAAACACAATCAGAGCAGCGGGGCAGCACACTGGCACTGCCAAGCGGACCTGCACATACTGTGCAGCCACCGGCAGCATTAGAAGTCAGAAAGGGGGCGGGGCCTAAATCGCCCCCCCCCCCCTACATCGCCCCGGGTATAGCAATTTCCTAGATCCGCCCCTGCTGCAATATGTGGTGTGCAGTTGGGATATGTCTGTGCAATGTATGGTGTGCAGTTGGGATATGTCTCTGCAATATGTGGTGTGCAGTTGGGATATGTCTCTGCAATATGTGGTGTGCAGTTGGGATATGTCTGTGCAATATGTGGTGTGCAATTGGAATATGTCTGTGCAATGTATGGTGTGCAGTTGGGATATGTCTATGCAATATGTGGTGTGCAGTTGGGATATGTCTCTACAATATACGGTGTGCAGTTGGGATATGTCTCTGCAATGTATGGTGTGCAGTTGGGATATGTCTCTACAATGTATGGTGTGCAGTTGGGATATGTCTCTACAATATACGGTGTGCAGTTGGGATATGTCTCTGCAATGTATAGTGTGCAGTTGGGATATGTCTCTACAATGTATGGTGTGCAGTTGGGATATGTCTCTACAATATACGGTGTGCAGTTGGGATTTATCTCTGCAATATGTGGTGTGCAGTTCGGATATATCTCTGCAATAAGGGGTGTACAATTGGGATATGTCTGTGCAATGTGTGGATCATTATGTAGCTAAATTGTAAAATAGTGGATTTAGTACATCCTTTTTTAAATATTATTTTGAATCAGAAATATTGATGTGGAGGTGCAGTTAAATTAATTCATTTGACATTAAATACAAATTCAATTATTCAAATGCTAGTTTACTGACCTGAGCAGGAGATTGTGTTACCTATCCCACGTTCTAAGCATAGAAGTGGATAAATGTGTTTTATTCTTGTTTTTTTAAACTACCTCTCAGCTTGTGGCTTGTGAATCTGACTGAGCTTATTGATCAGCAAATCTATCGCACCATCTCGCTGTATCCTACCATGGAATAAAAATTGGATTGATTTCATGCTCGTGGCCTCTGACTGACATTGTTTGGAAACGATGGACTGAATTGTGAGTATCCATCTACCTTGAAAGGTATTAACAGCAAGCTGGGGAATCATTTCTTTATTTGCTTTTAGTGAGTCTTGCAACACAATGCTATAAAATAAAGGCAGACAGTTAATAGGGGGACAAAAAAAAAGAAGAAGAACAATTGTATTCATGCAGCAAAAAACACTCAATGGACCATATGATCAGATGTCATAAAATGAGCGAACATATTATAAAAACAAATCCAAGTCGCTTCAGAGCAAGCTACAAATAAACAAAAAATAAAGAAAAGTAGATTTAGTTGTGTAGTCAATGGTCAAGTAATATTATATATAGAACCTAAGAACATGGTCACGTTGACATTTTGGAGAGCAGCTATTTTCTGATCAGGAAACAGCATCTTTTAAACAGGGCAGTTGTTCAACCGACGTAATATTAAAGTGAATGAGGAGTGATGTTCTCCTGTAACAACAAACTGCTTCTGCCCTAAAATCATCATCATCACTATTTATTTATATAGCGCCACTGATTCCACAGCGCTGTACAGAGATCTCACTAACATCAGTCCCTGTCACATTTGAGCTTACAGTCTAAATTACCTAACATACACACACACAGACAGAGAGAGAGAGACTAGGGTTTGTTAAACCTTTTTAACATAAGGGTGTGTGGGAGGTCCCAAGGACAATCAATCTTGCACCACTTTTCTTTTCTGCCACTTTTGTGTGGCAATGTTTCCTAGATGTGCTATGAACTGCCGTGTGTTTGTGTCATTGCTCTGTCGCTTAGCATCCAGCCAGCTCGCTGCAATCCTTGGGCGAAAGTGTATAAAAATAATATGTGAGGTGGTTAAAATTGACTGGAAATGACTGTAAATCAGTGTTATTGAGGTTATAATAATGTAGGAACAAATAAGAGCAAAATTATGTGATTTTAGCATATTTTAGCTATTTTTCGAGAAAAAAAATACAGATCTTAAACCAAAACCAAAACATGGGGGTCAGTGAACACCTCTAATAAAAACTTTGGTTTAAATATGGTAGGAGGAAGCCAACATAAAACAGTGCATTTAATTAAAGTTGCATGCGGGCAATTTTATACTTAAAATCACGTGAAGATAGAAAATTTACAATCACTGTTAATATGGGAAAGCAAAGTGCTACATATAATTATACTTTATAAATCTGTTAGATCTTTGAGGTTATAATGCAGGGAATGTTTTAGAACACTAGAACGCTGGTCAATGTGTAATCATTGAGACACAGTATATCACACTGCACAAAGCCGTTCAGTAAGTGGTTTGTCACGGCTTAACTTTATTTAAAAAAATCTTTATGTACAACGTCCTTATCAACTAACAAGGTCATAATGGGTGTAAAAAACAATGCCAATATTCCACACAACAGTTAATGAAGCCTTAGCGGATTTATCTATTGGAAAAGGGATTAAGGGGTGAGAAATGTGATCAGGAACCAGACCCCAGTGATTTTCTATTGATTAGATGAAGCTTATTTAGGGCAAAGATTACAAATAAATGACCTAATTGTTTCTATTGTTTGAACAGATGATCAATGACAGAATAAGTAACCTTGAGAAATACTGTCTGGACTGTACGCTGCAGCTCGTTGCTTACAGCTCTAATTTGTTGCAGGGCATTTTAGCCTGATTGCAAGCTCTGTCAAACAGATAGGGGATAGCTTGGAAAGCAAAGTGCAGCAAAGTGTATTGAGATTGCATGCCTGGGACCTGCATTTGTGCTGTGCACCTGTCTTTACAGGCCACGACCTCTGTATGAGTGCACATACTTGTCATAACGCAAGGCTGAACAACTCAAACCTATGCCAGGGCCCTAAAGTCACATGACACAGACCATGTGATCAGCATGCACGGATCAGCCGCTCAGACTCCCCTGCACTTCCTGATACTGGGCATTGTCACTAGTGGAACACTGCTTGGGTGACCCTTATTCCCTCCATGGTCCCAAAGCCTCCCCCAGACTACGCCACATTCCCCTCTCTTCCCCTAACCTGACACCTAGGGGTAAATTTAGAAATGTTGCCCATAGTAACCAATCAGATTCTATCATTTTATAGAATGTACTAAAGAAATGATAACGAGGGGCCTGATTCATTAGTGATCTTATCTTGTGCAAAAGTTAAGATGCTTATTTTTAAGAAGAAACGGGGAGATATGAGTGAAGTTAAGATGGATTTTCATCTTAACTTAAGAAATTCTTCACTTACGCAGTGGATTTTGCTTCTTATCTCCCTTTTCTGAGCATGCACAGAGTGGATTTGCTTAAGATAAGCAAAAAAGGCAGATAAGATCACTAATGAATCAGGCCCTAGAATCTGATTGGTTGCCATGGGCAACATCTCCACTTTTCAAACTCGCAGGTTGATAAATTTACCCCCTAGCCTACATATTACACAGTCGTACATTATAACACATCGCTGTACATTGAGGAACACAAACAAATTACATACAATGACAAGAAACAGATGGTAAGGATAGCCCTGCCCAATGAGCTTACAATCTAAGACATATGAGGAACACATTCTATATAAGGTATAGGAAAATTAATTGTAACTGGTGGATGGGAAAGCTTGTGCACTACTCTGAAGCATTATTAGCTTCCAATAATAAAGCAGTCATTACCTGGCGGTTGTGTGTAGTACGGTTGGAGCAAGGAGAGACAGCAGAAGGCAGAGAGACAAAGCATGAACCAGTCACTGTAGAAATCTGAAAACTGTCATCTGCTGTCAACCATAACTGTCTATGGCCCTTTATTTTAACTGACTCTGGTTCTAGAGAAGCCGTTTGCTTTCCCTTGTCATTATCCGCCAACTTGGAGTAGCTGTGTGTCAAGTGTTTTTCTTTAGTGTCATGTTCACCGCTGTAAACAGAGCCAGAACAGTTGTTCCCTATATGCTGTCACCAAGGAGATAGTGAAGATCACTTAATATATAAGATTAAGGGTAACATTTAAATCATCTGATTGTTATACAGGTGACATGGAATATACATATAAGAGAGTTCTCCCGCTGTGAGGGGGCTTTGTTTCCAGTTTGGTCACATTTTGTCAAATTTATCAGGGCATCCTCTATTTAAATAACATATTTTGAAGTGGAGTAAGGGGCGATTAACCACCTCTTTCCATTGGGGGAGTCACTGGCGGCCTCATCTCCAGTCCTCAGGACCCACTAACAGTGCAGGATTGCCAGGTGACCAGTGAAATAATTATACCACCTGCTACATTGTGTCAGTAAGTAATGAATACACTTGTGCTCCAGCAAGGAGATATGGAAAACATGTACTGTTAGGGGGTCCTGAGGACTGGAGTTGAGAAACACTGAGTTAGGGTAATCGTTTTCCTAGCATAGACTAATAAATAGGAGAGACATATACATTAAGAGCTAGGTCAATTAGAGTCCTGCATTATGCCCAGAAGACACAATTTAAAGTTCCGAGGGATAACTTTACTTAGAAGGAGTTGCATAATTTCATTCACCTCTTGTCAAAATGTATACAGACATAAGGGCGATCCTATAACAATAGTGTGTAAGCACATAGCGTATACCACAGTTAAGTTGCATGTATGAATGAGGTCCCTCTTGGGAGGGGCTTCAGCAAATCTATGGTTCCTTCTGTATAAACAGATTATGCTTGCCAACCAATCCCACCGGGTCGGTAGCCAAATGTAGGACTGTCCTCATTCCAATATTAAAGAAATTATTAGGATATAGAGTCTTTTGTTTTTTTTTGTTTTTAAATTCAGAATAAAAATTGGAGGAACAAAACACATATTACTTTGGGAGAACAATCATTTTAGACCTGGCCTATACTATCCATTGGCAGTTTCCGCCCCAAAAAAGGTTCTGTACTGTTTGACAAATTGAAATAGAGGGACGTAATCTTCAGGCTTTCGATTAGACAATTTTTCCCAAGAATTTTCAGTGGTGGGCCCACAGAAGACGGTCGCCATCCATCTGCCTCGAGTTATCTGAATAAGTAAATAAACTAGAAAATGACTAGATCAGGTTACTACCAGTAGTAAACATTGGGGTGAGTCGTGAGCTTCTTGCAGATATAGCAACATGCAATCACGGTGGCTCAGTGGTTAGCACTTCTGCCTCTCAGCACTGGGGTCATGAGTTCAATTCCCGACCATGGCCTTATCTGTGTGGAGTTTGTATGTACTCCCCGTGTTTGCGTGGGTTTCCTCCGGGTGCTCTGGTTTCCTCCCACACTCCAAAAACATACTAACTAGTAGGTTAATTGGCTGCTATCAAATTGACTCTAGTCTGTGTTTCTGTGTGTATCTTAGGGAATTTAGACTGTAAGTTCCATTGGGGCAGAGACTGATGTGAGTGAGTTCTGTGTACAGCACTGCGGAATCAGTGGCGCTATATAAATAGATGATGATAATGAGATACTCCACATTCTTAACTCCTTAATATTTTTGATGTTTCTTATAGATTGTGCCAGTGTTTATACAGCCAGTGCAAATACCTAGTTTTAAAGTTACAGAACTAAACCACCCTTCCTAACAGTTGCCTGCAGATGGACATATAATACTTGTATAAATCATATGAGTTTTGGCCCAAAACTGACCTTTTTCATAGCATCTTAGTTACTGCCACTCAGTGAAGTCAAAAGCTTTCAGAGCATCTGATCTGAAGCCATGACCCTGGTACCCTTATTAATTGTGTCTCACTTGAATATTTCTGAAGACTCTCTAAGGCTAATTACTGCAGATTGCCCAGGCATAAATCGTGATTGATCTTTATATATTATAGCAATAATCACCAGACTAATTGCTAATATTTTTTCCCCTGGAATCTTTGTGTTCACATTAATTAGTGATATGGGCTATGTTAAGCATAGTCAGCAGTGTTCTTTTAAAGATTTAATGTAATGAGAGCTCTCTCGTTGAAGGTGGTAGTTCTTCCTTTTGGACTGCTACAGAATACAGATCTAGAATCATTGGTGTCAGCAGCTTTATAGGAAGCCCATTCAAACCTGGTGGGAAAATTATCACCTCCAAACCTCCAGATATTATCCAGAGGTTTGGAGGGTCCAAACTCAAATCGCCAACAATGTGCGGCAGCTTCAAAACATCTAAATCGCACAGTAATCTAATAATCATTTGTGCCCTATGATTCTAAACTAATTAAATTTAGAAATGTACTATGAACGAATACTCCCTGTCGAAAGTAAAAACTAAATAGTGTTATTGATATACATGGCTACCTAGTTCCAGTCAAGCTACAGAAGATCTGAATGATGGGCATGATGATGTCAGGCCCGACATTCAGTGAGCAGGGAGGAGGAGTGCCGACGCCGCAAACAGGTGAGTATTTTTTTTTTTTTAAAGTACCCTGTTCCCCCACCAATGAAGAGGGTGGACTCTGGAGCAACCGGTTATCCGAAATCACCTTAAAATTAAGTATCTGGCGAACCGGTGCAAACCGACTAAATCCCACCACTGCCAATATATATGAATGTTTGTGTGCCTGTGGTAGTGAAATTAGATTGTAAGCTCCATTTGGCCAGGGACTGATGTACACGAAAGCTCTCTGATTGTACATCACCATGGAATACGTTAGCAGTATAGGAAATGAATAATAATAATAACGTGGGGACTGTCATATGTGAATTATGGTACCAATACTCTGTCCTAGTTATACTTCTTGAGCAAAGCATCTCTCAGACGTGGTGAACCCTTGTTTTTAATCAACAAGAACTGTACTACACAATATATATTGTTTTTTAAATAAGTCATTTCTCAGCATAATGTCCCTTGAAACTTCTGCCACTAGAAAACAGGGATCCATTAATGTGAAATATTTAATCACACCTATGTTAATGGAGAATAGATTCTCTTGTGATAATAATGTCTTAATTGGAAATAAATTGAACCATGTTAAAACATCTTTATTAAACCTTCACATCCTGGTACACAGTGTGAGGAAGGTATCGCTAATTAGCCCCATTCCCGGCTCCCCTGTGACACAAGGGAGAAGATCAGTTTCTTCATCGACGTCTTATGACTTGTTTAACATTATATATAGATTTTCTCATGCAGACAAGACCGGGATCGGTCAGGAGGAATGAACCAAACCAAATGGAAAGGCCTTAAATTGACCCAAATTAAATGTTTTACTTAGAGACACAGCCTGGCAACACTGCATTGACCCCTTAACAACTGCATCATAAATGATTAATTGCAATGTTTTTACAGACTGTGTAGTTGACTAAAGGACATTCCACAGATGTGTGTTCACTTCTCGTCTTTAATGTTGTTTAGGACCCTGGTCCCATTCTTTCTAATCCAGGATTAACTCTACTAATTGATGCTGTAACTTGTAAGTCTTAATGAATAAGGAATTGTTAAACACACTGTATTTTTTAAAGGGGATGTCTACCTTTTGTAACAAAAAAAATGCTTTCTCCATGTTTAAAAAGATTTGTGATGTATATTAATAAAAAATACCTATTGTTGTCCATGTGCACGGAGCAGCCAATCACTGATTAGCTCCCGTCTTCTTTACTTCATCTCTAGAGCTCCCATATGTTTTGTTAATTCCGACAACCTCCATAGTTTTCCTTAATGGAAGTCTACATTTTATAGCTTTTTTCCTACAATTAATGAGACGTTTACAAAGCTGCAGAACTGCATCCCTGAAGTGTAAATGTTGTTTTGTAACATGGTATTTCTGTGCTATCACAACCATCTTTATGGATCATGGCTTAGCACATGAAGATGGCATCAACTGCAAGAGGGCAAAATTGTGCTCCTTGTCTTGAGAGTAGCTGGGTGGATCAGTATGGTAGGTTTTCCAGGTGCCCAGAAACCCCCGTACAATAGACCATACTACCCAACTGTCCCAATTTCAGTGGGAGAGTCCCAATTTTTGGACTCGCTGGGGCACATGTTTGGCCTACGGTGGGATTGTTGGGGCAATGGAAGTACGCAATGGACAGCCTAATGTCTTACAGTGCTAGGCAGCTCTCTAGGGGGAGGGGAGGACATGCTGGAATCATGACAGTTCTACAGTTTAGAAAAACTATAAACCTGTCTGCAGTCTAAGACCCATTTTTGCCTTAATGAACTTTGGCTTCTTCAAAATAGCCACCATAATTCTTCTTATTTTTGGCTCTAGTGTATGGTTCTTTTGTTTTGGATATAGTGTTTCTGTGACTTTAGGGAAAAGAAAATGCAGTTAAAGTAAGTTGATATTCTGCAGCTGCTGCGGAGAGTGATTTGCTGCTAGCTGCCTCCCTCAGCCTCATTGGATGTAGTGACAGTCGGGGCCACCCCCTTAAGACCAGTGGCGGCCCCGATCACTGAGGAGATGATCGCCTACATAAGAATGCTTGTTAGAGCTATGCTGCAGCCTGATCAGCCTAATGGTTAGTCAGGCCCTGCCCTGAGTACTGATAGTATGGTCTTTAGGGTGATAGATGGATAAGTCTGTGGTTACCTCACCTCCCAGTGAACTTAGCACAAGGGAACGTACCCTGTGTAGATTTACAACCAGCCATGAGCACAAGCCACTGATTCTGCAGCGCTGTACAGAGAACTCATTCACATCAGTCCCTGCCTCATTGGAGCTTACAGTCTAAATTCCCTAACTTTCACACACACACACACACACACACACACACACACACACACACACACACAGAGACACACAGACTAGGGTCAATTTTGATAGCAGCCAATCAACCTACTAGTATGTTTTTGGAGTGTGGGAGGAAACTGGAGCACCAAGAGGAAACCCACGCAAACACTAGGAGAACATACAAACTTCACATAGATAAGGCCATGGTCGGGAATTGAACTCAAGACCCCAGCGCTGTGAGACAGAAGTGCTAACCACTGAGCCACCGTGCTGCCCCATAGCTATTATTATTATTACCATTTATTTATATAACGCCACCAATTCCTCAGCGCTGTACAGAGAACTCACTCACACCAGTCCCTTCCCCATTGGGACTTACAGTCTAAATTTCCTAACATACACACACAGACACACAGACTAGGGTCAATTTGTTAGCAGCCAATTAACCTACCAGTATGTTATTTGAGTGTGGGAGGAAACCGAAGCACCTGGAGGAAACCCACGCAAACACGGGGAGAACATACAAACTCCCAAAAGCTATATAAACTTATATAAAGTTATCTACTTTGTACTTATATACTTATACTTTTACAGATATCTTTGTAAATGTTACAAGATAATGTTTCCTATTCAAGCAACCTGCATATTAGATTTCTAGGCCCTTTAAGAGCTTTGCCTCTTCAAACACCCAGAGAGACAGTTTTCTTTCCATTTGAGCTGACATCTTACCTGGTGACAGAACGAAGCCGGCACACCATAAACTGACAAAAGTGTCAAACAGAGCCACAAAGTGAATAGTTTATTCCCTCGATTGTTGCGCTCTTGTAAATAGTTTTTCCTACCTCAAATTGCTTAAATGCTTTAATTATGCATGCTAATTCCAACGTTCTGAATTATTTATACATCTTGAAAACATTGACTGACACATCATGAATACAGCCACTTCCATCTCGTTGCAATTTGAACAGTCATAACATATGTCAGCCCAGAAAATTCATTCAGGTAGATTAATTTCCAGCTAATTATTGGAAATTGTTTACATTTGTTGAAAAATTAATTTCGTGCCATTCTGCAAATGTTTATGAACATTGCGGCTGTTTCACATCAGGCTAAATGGGCTACGAAAAGTTAATGGCACAGCACAATTCATTCATTATGCTAATGAGTCTGTTTTTTTAATTAGAGTATAAATATAAAGAAATAAGGAATTATTAATGAAAGTGCTAGAGCAAACAGTACTTGACACAGCTCCAACCTGACGACAAACAACACACTTTTATGGTTTGTTTTAAAAGTATAGAAAAACTCTGGTTTGTAATATAATTCTGATTACATTCATACGATCATCTTAGGAACTTAAGTAGATTCTCAGGAAAATAAGACAAGCCAGAGCTTAGTAGTCATGAGCATCATGCAAATGATGTCAAACATTACTTGGAATTTAATCTGAGATTCAGATGGTTTTTGTAATCTTATATTTGTGTGCTGAGCCTGAGTTGCATCTTCTACAGCTATAATCTGCGATTAAAGTAGGTAAGACCATTTTCTGTATTTTAACCTGATTCGAGGAAATAGATCAATATCAAGTTATTTCACATTTATAGCAGACTTGTTTAATTTTTCTGCTTTTTTGATCACGAGTGTTACAAATGTTTATTCCTAGGTTCAGATTAAGCCAGTGCAAAAGAGTGGGAGCCTACCAGGGCTGTAATTAGAGCTGGACACTACGGGCAACTGCCCAGGGTACAACACTGAAGGGGAGCGCAGTTTAAGAATATTTTAGGTTTGTTTGGTTAAAATTGAGGGGGGAGAGGGGGGGGGGGGGGTAGGCATTTTTCATTCTTGCCCCAGGCGCTAACATTTTTAAGTTACGGCTCTGGACCCTACCTTCCATACCTAAGATGGCTATGTTGTAATATTGACGCCTGGTAATAATCCTGTCTAAACTGACCTGACCATTGCCAGACGTACTGGTAAATGCGGTTAAAAGGTGACTGTTATGAGCCTGAGCGGGCAGTCACCTTCCATCTTCACCAACTTGTCCCAGTACTACCAGGAGTGACCCAGCTGTTCAGGACATGTGCCCAATGCCTATATTTCATCCAATTGGACCACATGTGTAAGTGCAGCAGGATTGGCCCCTGGACAGCCAGATGGTCAGCGTTAGTGCTATGTAAGCTTAAGTTTGTGAATTAATTGCAAGTATTAGCTGCATGAGGTCCATGATGAACAGTCCAGGTTATCCTGATCCCATTGGACTAAGGTTCTAATATGTTTCGGTGCAACCCCTTCCTCTTTCCTTGGCCATTCTGACTCTCACAGTAAAGGCTGTCTCTGATAACGTTTGTGATGGCAATGCTGTTGCTATTGTATCATGAGCAACTTGTTTGCGCTAGGCAAATGTATGTCTGTAATACTTTTCTTCTGTGCTTTATTCATATAGCGTCGGCCTAAACAATCAATATAGTTTCACATAATCCTACTTAAAAGAAGCCTTGTGCTGATGAGGTTCAGAGAGTAGAGTCTCCAGGTTGTTACTGTGCTAATGATCTTCAAAGAGTACAGTCTCTAAGCGGATAATCACTAGGTGGATCTTGTAGTACCTCTAGGTTGTTATTCTCCTAGTGACCTGCAGAGAGAACAGTTTCAAAGAAGATTTCGTGCTGATGATGTTCAGGGAGTGCAGTCTCCAAGTGGACCTTGTACTAGTGATGAGCCAAGAGCATTGTCTGTAGGTGGCTCTTGTCCTGATGACCTTCAGAGAGTACAGTACAATTATGTTCCAAAACTAGATCCTTGCAATGACAGCATGAAGCCAGAAGTAAAATGAAAATATAAAAGTATTTATTGCAGCGAGAACACAAACCAGGTAATGATTGGTAAATAAAGAAAAATCCAGGTGCTGCAGGATAATAAGTAAATGGTAAAAAAACAACAACACAGCAGGTACTGGCAACTAAACTGAACAGAGATTCCCAGTGAGGGCCAGGGATACACAGGAACTGTCAACTTGAAGAATGTCCAAGCAAGACAGATATCAGGTAACCTCTTAAGGACTGAGTACAGGTGAGAGCAAGGATATCACAGGAACAGATATAAGACAATGCAGATAGTCCAAAGGAAAAACAAACAATGACCAGCAAGGTGCATGGAGAGGAACAGACATACATAATCAGTGACACAGGTGTGGCAATTAACAAGGAGCAGAAGATTAACTCCTGCCAGTGAGGGGAAAATGTCCATGGCAGAACAGCAGCACCTTTGGTGGCATAGAGGTACTGCAGCCAGGTAAACAGACTAAACAGAGTCCTAACACTAGGTTCATATTCTGCTGATGATTGGCAGCAAGCACAATCTTTATGTTGATATTGTATTTATGATTTGCAGAGAGTACAGTCTCTCGGTGGTTTTGTACTTGTAATCTTCAGACAGTACCATCTTTAATAGCAATAGGTAACTGGTTCAACCCCGATAGGTGCACAGTATATGAATAAAGACTTTAGCTAGATGGCACATAGATACGTTATAGTATATAGCCACATAATCGTTATTAGTACAGATATAAACTTTACTTATCAAATATAGTAATAAAAACAATATAGGGCAGCATGGTGGCGTAGTGGTTTGCACTTCTGCCTTACAACACTGGGGTCATGAGTTCAATTCCCAACCATGGCCTTATCTGTGAGTTTGTATGTTCTCCCCGTGTTTGCGTGGGTTTCCTCTGGGTGCTCCAGTTTCCTCCCACACTCCAAAAAAAAACCATACTGGTAGGTTAATTGGCCGCTAACAAATTGACCCTAGTCTGTGTCTGTCTGTCTGTGTGTGTGTTAGGGAATTTAGACTGTAAACCCCAATGGAGCAGGGACTGGAGATGGTACGGATTCCTTTTAGTGTCCGTATAACTTATTACGTCCTCCTGTATCAGTTGTTATGTGAATTGCAATACAGTTTAGTGTATAAGAACAGTTTGTACATTATGAAAGTAAAATTCAGTTCTAAAGTTTAAATAATGTTTCTGAATGTTTCAGTACGCTCACGTGTATCTTGCGGAGGCTACACATATTATTTATACAGGGTTTGTAAATGTATAAATAGTAGATGAGATGTGACATTCTGCTGTTCATTAATGTTTTCACATATGAGATTCTGACCTGTAAAGTTGGTGAAGGCATTCTTCTCCTCCGCATATAGACCATTGTCATTTTACATTTGTGTTCAGGGTGAGTAATATTAGTTGGATTATTTTAATTAGCGACTTTCTCACTATCTAGAAGATCGATGGGCTTGAAGAACGCACTAGAACTACTGCGACCTTGTTGAGATGTCTCAGAAGTTGACCTGATGATTCAGACATGATTTCTTGAAGTGGCATCTGGCTCTTGAACTGAAATCATTACTAAGGTACCTTATGACACCAGCATTTAATTTAGAGAGATTCAAACTTAATATGACTTTCCCAAGAAAAATGTTTTTTGCATGATAAACTCTTTGAAAGGGAGACGCTTTACTAAAGCACAAATCACTGCAGTCTGACATAACGTGTTTGAAAGTTTGTTGTAGGAAATGCATTTGATGTACAATCTGGACATCTCCAGCTTTTATGTAAGGGCAAAATCTCCAGGCACCTCTCACAAACCAGCCCATCAGGTCCTTCTAGAAAAGGAACCTTAAACTATTTTTAAGGATTTTGGGAAATGTTTATTTTTCTTTCAAAGACAAACAAACATATGCTAAGTATTCCCAGAACACTCCTCCTCCTTGGATAATTTGTGGAACAAAATTCTGTTGTTTTGTTCAAAATAGTGGGGCACTGGTTCTCTCCAAACTCTATCCCATGATTCTGACAAACCTGACTTTTTGGATGCCGAGTAATAAGCTTCAGTCCACCTCAGTGGGACTTAAAAACATATTGGGCCTGATTCATTAAGGAAAGTTAAGCAAAAGTAAGTAAGGCAAAACCATGTTGCATTGGAGGGGGAGGTAAATTTAAAATGTGATGTCAGATTTATATTTGGAGTAGGGCATGTCCTAGATCAACTTTAAATTTCAGTGTAAATATAAAGCTATCAAGTATTTGTGTGCTACATAAAAACAGACAGTATTTTCCTTATGTGCAAAATAATAAACTAATTTGCGCCCCTTGCATTGTAACATGGTTTTGTTCAGAAAACTTGAGTAAGAAAACTTGTTCAATTTTTTGCTTAACTTTCCCTAATGAATCAGGCTCATTATCCTTATGAGTCTCCCTCTCCGGAGAATTAATATCATTGGAGAGGACTGATTCCTTCCTGTAATAAAATTGTTACCTGGTCCCCCTATTTTTGTAGACTCTCCAATCCGGCTACCGCCCCCTCCACGCCACAGAAACAGCCCTGGCAAAAGTTACTAATGATCTCCTATTAGCCAAATCCAAGGGTCACTACTCCATACTCATCCTCCTTGACCTCTCCGCGGCCTTCGACACCGTCGACCACCCCCTCCTGCTGCAAATTCTTCTCTCTCTTGGCCTCTCTGGCTCTGTCCATGCCTGGTTCACCTCATACCTTGCCAACCGCTACTTCTCTGTATCCACGTCTGGTTCTTCCTCCACCCCCTCCCCTCTCCCTGTTGGAGTCCCTCAGGGCTCTGTTCTTGGCCCTCTACTCTTTTCGCTCTATACTTCCTCCCTTGGAGCTCTCATCTCCTCGTTCGGTCTTCAGTATCACCTTTATGCTGATGATATTCAACTCTACATCTCTTCTCCTGACCTTTCCTCCTCCCTCCTCTCTCATGTAACTGACTGCCTCTCAGCCATCTCCTCCTGGATGTCCTCACGCTTTCCTAAAATTAACATCTCCAAAACTGAACTCATTGTCTTTCCCCCACCCAGACACTCTTCCCACCATAACCTCTCTATCTTTGAAACAACTCCACTATCTCCTCTGTCACCCAACTCCGCTGCCTGGGAGTCACTCTGGACTCCTCTCTCTCTTTTGCCCCCCACATTCAATCCCTTGCCCAAGCCTGTCGCATCCAACTCCGTAACATTGCCCGCATCCGTCCCTTCCTCTCTCAAGATGCCACCAAAACTATCATCCATGCTCTCATCATCTCCCGCCTCGACTACTGCAACCTCCTCCTTACTGGCCTCCCCTGCTCTCACCTCTCCCCCCTACGCTTTATACTCAATGCAGCTGCGAGACTCATCTTCCTCTCACGCCGCTCCTCCTCTGCCTCCCCTCTCTGTCTTGCCTTACACTGGCTCCCCTTCCCCTTCAGAATCCTTTTCAAACTCCTTACCACCACCTACAAGGCTCTCTCCCAGTCTACTGCCCCTTAACATCTCTAACCTCCTCTCCATTCACACTCCCGCCAGCTCCCTGCGCTCGGCCAATGATCGCCGCCTCTCCTCCACTCTGATCACCTCTTCCCACTCCAGAATCCAAGACTTCTCCCGCGCTGCCCCCCTTCACTGGAACGACCTCCCTCGCTCCATCCGTCTCTCACCCAATCTGTGCTCCTTCAAGCAGGCACTTAAAACTCACCTGTTCCTCAAGGCCTACCAACCATCCACTTAGCCTCTCATCTCCTCTGTTTCTCCCCTGGCCCCTTTTTTTTCTCCCCCCTTTGCTTCACTGGCTCCCTTCTGTGCCTGATTTGTTTACCCTCCCTTAGGATGTAAGCTTGTATGAGCAGGGCCCCCCCTTCCTTTCTGTCTCCATACCTGTTCTTCCGCTCCGTCTCTACTGTATTTGCCTGCCTGGAGTTTCTGGAGAATTGGTACTTTGCGTTTATTGTTCTGTACTGTTTTACTCTGTATAGTCTACTGTTCGTACTGTGTACGGCGCTGCGGAAACCTTGTGGCGCCTTACAAATAAACGATAATAATAATAATAATAATAGACTGTCCAGTCAAACACGGAAGGACTTAATACGCCCCTTATAGACAAATACCTCATGACTAATTTGGACATTTTCTCAATCATCTGACAACATATTACCTTTTTTTTATTTTTTTATTGGATTTCTACAGGGTTTTTTGTGAACCTATATGGAATGTACTGTAGTTTTTGTATATAGTTTTGAGCTATCACATAAGACACTGGAACTGATTAAAGTCTGAACGCAACTTGCATGACAGTTGTGTGTTTAAAAAGTGCACGAAACTTGTGCATAGTTCCGACCTTATTTCAATCCAAGCAGATCTCAAGATGCGCTTCGCTTTGAATCTGCCTAAACAGTTCTTGCCGTACATAGACACACAGACTTTATATCATTTAAATATTTTTTGCCAGAAGTTTCCAAATTTTGCACCCTGCGTTGCCATGTTGGCCTGCAACTCCACGTTTCCATGTAATAAAGGGCGCAGTTGTGCAATAATATCCATTTAATGTCACAAAACTGCATGTGCACGGCACTTTCCATATTCAAATGATCGTTTTTGTGTGCAGATTTGTCTGTCAGTCGAGCTATTGACAATGAATGTAAATCTATACTAACGCGCAGATATTTTCCTCTGCTAGTCTTAGGAAGGGTGTCAGACGCCGTCCCTCCGCCCCTTCGGGACGGTCGTCTGTCAATTCCGCCACCGCATCTGTTTGCCAGGCAGGACCGCAGGCTCCTCTGCTCATGCGCGTCCCGTTGCTAGGCAACGGAACACTATGGCGGTGGCAGAGGACATCCCGCCACTGGCATCTTATTGGCTACTAGCATTATTTAAGGCTGACTCTGACACCATGCAGGAGCCAGAGTATTGGGTCATCCTGCTCCAGCGTTCCTGTGTACCGTTTGGCTTTCCTGACTATTCCTTCTGCTCTCCAGTGTTTCCTTCTGACCCGGCTTGTTTAACGATCCTATTGGATTCCCCTTGTGTACTGTTTTCTCCATTGGAAGTTACCGACCCGGCTTGTCTAACCATTCCATTGGATTCTCCCCGTGTACGTTACAGACCTGGCTTGCCTGACTACTTTCTCTCTTGTACCTCGCTATACGGCTTAGTAAAGGACCGTGACCTGCGCGTCTCCTGTGGCAAAATCCATACCACCTTCTGGGGGTTTCTAGAGAAGACCGGGGGCGCGGTAGACTCCGCACCCTCTAGTTGAGCTGCGCCAATGTTAGCAGGTACTTCTCGTCTCAACTTGTGACAAAGGGGTGTGGAAGTAGTTTGCGAATACGATAATCCCAACAGCACTTACACTAACTGTAAAATTCAGATTACTGTAATAACGAGCTGCAGACCATTCCGACTTTCTGGAAAACTGACTGTGAAGAATTCCGGAATCAAAATTTTACATTCGTTGCAAGTGCTGTTGGGATTATCGTGTTCGCAAACGTGATTACCACCGTCAGGATCTATTTTGGGTCTATTTTTGCAATTAGACAAACACAACAAAACCAAATAGCAAATCACAGACATTCCACCATTTAGATTTGTAGGGCTCCTCTCTTCGCTTCCCATAGGGAAAAGACCAGAGACAAGTTGGCACATTTTGGAGAATACCCCAAACAGGTAGCAAGGTCAGCTGAATCCCTTTGTGGCTGAGGTAGGTATGATAGGCCTGTTAAATTAAGGAAAGTTAAGCAAAATATTGAGTAAGTTTTCTTACTCAAGTTTTCTGGACAAAACCATGTTGCAATACAAGAGGTGCAAATTAGTTTATTATTTTGTACATAAGGAAAATACTGTCTGTTTTTTCGTGTAGCACACAAATATTTGATAGCTTATTTGCACACTGAAATTTAAAGTTGATCTAGGACATGCCCTGCCTCAAATATAAATCTGCCATCACATTTTAAATTTACCTCCCCCCTCTCCCTCCAATGCAACATGGTTTTGCCCAGGTGCAAAGTTACTCATTTTTTATGCTTTGCGCTCCTTAATGACTCAGGCCCTGTGTCTTTCCTGGGTCTAACCAGCCGGCAGTGTTGCTGATGATTGCTTGAACAGTCAACTTCTAATATTTCTTAATATTCTATTTATAGTGTATATTTATATTTATTATACATGAGTAGCACAGTGATTTGCTGTACTTTTGAGATACACTATATTATTAATTTATAAGACTCCTACGTGTTTTTAACTCTTGCGCACAGAACAGGTCACAAAATATTTAAAGAAAATAAACCGATTTTCTGAACAGTTTGTGGCATCATAAAATAAAGATATTTTGCTAAAAAGAAATAACTGATACAACCTGTTACTAAAACATGTTACTATCCTATACTTCAGAAGAAATGTTTCCTTTGTGAAACATTTGCACAACAAAAAAGATTTCAAATTAATTTGCCTTTTTGTTCCATGTTTTTTTTTTCTGCTCCGGAGTGATTCCTGGGAGAAAAGTTAAATATATTATATTTACCAAGAACCAAACCAGCCTTTGGCAATCGTATTCTTTTGAACCTTTTCGGTCTGCATTTTTAGAAAGAAAGCCGATCCCATGACGGCTAGAGGTGAACGTGGTCCTGAAGGATATTTTCATTCTTTTCAAGGGGGTATTAAATAATATAGAACTATTTTATAAGGGGTCCTGAAAATGATTATCTTTTAATAAACTCCTATTTGTTCCTATGTCACTGGACTTGTGTAGGAAAACTTACTGAGTAGACAGTTTCCAGCAAATCACTGCAACGCAAACATAGGTCATATATATTTGTGCTGTAAAAAACACACAAAGAATTATTCAATGATTTCCAGAGTCGTGGGCGAAATAGATTATTTATCATCTCAACGTTACTTTTGAAACATGAATCCATCTGCAAAGAGTAAGAATGTATCAGTCACACTTACCCAAGGAGGTATTTGACCCGTTTGCTGATTGTAACCAATTACTGCGCTGACAAGCTGATCACGTATCTAGGACACATGTCTTCCCCAGCCCGAAATAATCTGTCTTTTTACTATATGCTTCCTATTAATATACTTTAAAAAATCAAAAGATAAGTAGGGTTGTTCTACTATTGGAATAACTGTTGGCATTAACCACAAAACTACCCACTACTCAATTTTAATATATCAACGTCTGAGGGGTATATTTACTAAACTGTGGGTTTAAAACAGTGGAGGTGTAGCCTATAACAACCAATCAGATTCTAGCTGTCATTTTGTAGAATGTACTAAATAAATGACAGCTAGAATATGACTGGTTGCTATAGGCAACATCTCCACTTTTTCAAACCTGCAGTTTAGTAAATCTAGCCCCAAGTATTACTAAACCATTGCTAAAAAATAAATGTTAGGTCAGATTTACTTCACTAGAGCCTGTAGGGATAAAACCTGCTGCTTGCTATATACAGGATCACTTACCCTAATCTCATGCTTGCCCACTCTCCTAGAATGTCCAGGAGACTCCCGAATTCTGAGTAGGTCTCCCGAGAAAGCAGGCAATTCTCCCGCACCCTGCCCAATTCCTATTATAGTGAGCAGGTTGGGAGCCTCCATGACGCGATTTGTGGTGAACCACGTCATTTTGATCCTGCCCCCAGCTCGGCAGGGGCAGGGTCAAAATGTCACAGTTTGTCGTGCTGCCCCCTTCCGCTCTCATGCTTCACCTCCTCTTCGGGATCTCCTGGGGGGAGGAATTAAAGTTGGCAAGTATGACTAATGTCGGTGAGTGGAGTGCAATGCTCATTCCTTCCGGATCTCTTTGTTACTGCAGTACACTGCTAATGTAATGGATATTACAGCACCGCAAAATGACTTGGCGCACCTTGATGGTCTCTCTAGTTCATTTCACAGGCGTTTGCCACACAAGACAAACACTAGACAAAGTGTTGACCCACAGGTGGAAAAGATGAATGTACTCAGAGGACTGTGCAAAAAAAGTATCGGAATCCCGGCAGAAAATATTGACCTAACAATAGCCAAAATGTTGATTCACAAGTAGAACAAAACATACACAGAGGACTGTGGGCACAGGCAGAGATGCAGGTTCTTGCACAGGCCAGGGAAGGCAGGGTAAGGATCAAGGTAGCTACCTTATCTACGGTACGAATAAGGTGCAGGCAGAGATCGTGGCAGGCAGCAATCAATAAGGTGGTCAGTGTCCAGGAATAAGCCAGGGCAGACGACAGTCAACAGGGTGGTCAGTGTCCAGGAATAAGCCAGGGCAGATGACAATCAACAGGGTGGTCAGTGTTCAGACTGTAAAAGATTTCTGGATGTACTACAATCTAATATAGCTGGCTTACCTGAGGTGGGGAGTCTAACGATCTCCCCATTGTTCACCAAGAACCGCCGCAAGGTGGGTGGGCTTTGCTGCCAGGAGTCGCAGGTCGCGGTCCTCAGGTTCACCCTTAGATGTAGTGCAGCGTAGTGGAGCAGGAGTAGTGTGGTCAACGGGCCGGGTCGGTACACAGGAAGGCAATGCAGACGTATCAGGAAGGCAAGCTCAGAGTCAATCAGGCCGGGTCGGTACATGGGTCACCAGAACTGAAGCGTAGTCAGCAAGCCGGATCAGTACACAAGGACTGGAGATAAGAATAGTCAAATAGGCAGGAGTCAATACACAGGAGTCAGCAGAAGTCTAGGAGTCAGGATTCCACAGGGAACAGGAGCCAGGAACAATAGATGTTGCTCTGACACTCACCAAGTGTCAGAGTGAAGATTTTATGCTGGCAGGTTTGAGTTCTCCGCCCGCGGGTCGCGGTCATGTGACCGCCGAATCCGGAAGTGCGGCATCCGGACCAGCGGCGGAGAAGGTAAGTCCGTGACACAGACATAGGCCAGAGCAGGTGGCAATCAATATATTGACCAGAAGGTCGAAACAAAAAAAAGGCTAGAAATAGCAGCTAAAATTCTAATAACAAATTAGTTACTGTAATACTGCTGTCCTCATCAATATTGGAAGATGATTATTCTTATTTTAAAAACACTATTTGATATTAATACATGTTATCATAGGTTATTTATTACTGAGTTAAAGTATATCTAAATTAAATCCTCTAAGTAAGGCACCTGCCTCCCGCTACTGGTGAAATTTGACATGCTAAATGCACAGGAAGTTGGGTTACGCCAGAAAGGGGAGGAGCAATGCACTGACAGCTAAGCTTCATATGGAGAAATGATTGGCTTGCAGTCTTCTAAGTAACGGGGCTGCTCTATATTGATTCATGAGTACAGAGGCATGGACTGCATACTTGTATGACCAGATTATACTTTGGTGCTCAGACTTTGCAATTCCTCTCATCTGCCTTTTAGTCTCTGGCTGAAAGTTGTGTTTTTCTCTCTCTCTATTTTTGATGGGAAATCAAGGGAATATTTAAACTTCTTTTAGCTTTAAACAAACTCACAGCTGAAAGTTGCAATGAGATTGAACGTTACTCTTCACCGTTATATTTCATATAGAAAAATGTACGTTTTCGTCCATTTAATGTCACTTTAATCCATTTTGTCATAATGATTTCCCAGAACAATATGCAAATTCCACTTAAGGTTACAGTCGTACGAATTGTACAAATGATTTACTATGAACGTCTGGGGAATAATGCAGAACAATTTGAGACTAATGACAGATAAGCCAAAGTTCAAAGCTGGAATTCACTGCTCTGCTTTTAACTCGGCAATCAGTAATAATATTGTGGTTGTTACGCTAATCATTTACAGACAAAGTATTTTCAAGAAAAAGAAATATGCATTTTTATTCACTGTTCAGTATCCATACCACACTACCCCATCGAGACAGAGGGAGAATTTACATTTTTGTTATACACTTTGTAACACATTGTTCTCTAATCAGCATCAAAATTGCTGTATGAATATCGTTCGTCTCTACTGATGTTTCAAAGCAGCCAAAAATCTAAATTTTCATATACGAAACATGAATGAAAAGTGCAGCCTTATCCATGTGTTCCACTGCAGCTTTGTGAAAGTACAGTTAAATGTTATTGGGTATCTCCTGCACCCTTCCCCATAAACAGCAGAAGATGCTCCCCCCAGCCTTAAGATAATGATTAGAAGGCTGACATAGCAATGCTTAGCATTTCATTTGTTTCTTCTCAAAATTGCAATGACGGCATTGTTTTGTTAATATACTTGTAAATCAGTTCATCAGGACACTGAAGCATGGGTGGGCACTGCTGAGCTCTTTATTCAGCCATTTGCAGAATCTGGGTACATTGCACACTGGCCACACCCACTTCCCAGCATTCCCCATGGTCTTAGGGACCATCACTAAAGATTCAAGCTTAAACATATAAGGGAGTGTCTACAAACATTAAGCATATCTAATGCAATAACATCACAGGCATTTGAGACGACTATTTATTTATTTATTTATTGCATACTTGCCAGCTCTCCCGGAATGTCCGGGAGACTCCTGAAATTCGGATGGGTCTCACGGACTCCCGGGAGAGCTGGCAAATCTCCCGCATCCCGCTACTGCCACCACTAAATGATGCGATTTTCGTCATTTTGGCCCCGCCCCCGTGACAAAACAGCATTGCCGTCGCAGAGGGCGGGGCCAAAATGATGAGTTATGCCACGCACGCCCCCTCCCGCCCTCCAGTCACGTCCCTCTCCCAGAAAGAGCTTTGCGAAAGTATGTAAGTATGATTTCTTGCTTTCCTAGCTCTCCTTCGTACTAATTTAGTTTTGTCTTATATATTACAATAAACCTAAACAGGTGGCCAGTCTCTATTGTTTGAGCTGCACCACAGTTTGTTTGATTTGAAAATGGCAAACCCTTACTGCTGCATCGAAGCAGATATACTTGAACAGCGCTCAACAGTGCTGTATTTCAACCATACAACAGAACTATTAATAATAATAATAATAATAATAATAATAATAATAATAATAATAATAATATTTTATATATTGGTAGAGATTAATTTAAATAATTCTAAATGCCATACAGTTTGTACTTCCCAAGCTGTACATGACAAGTTACACAACAGTAGATGTTAACTAGCAACTAGCTGTCTTTTTTGACCAGTGAGATATATTTTTCTAGATATGTGGAAATAAATAAATAAATAAATAAGACCATAGTGAACCACCTGTTGCTGTACTTAAGAAGCACATATCTTTAAAAAAACAACAAAAAAAAACAACATTAATAAATGCTTTATTTAATCCACAATGCAGTAGAAAACAAATAACAACTTGCAAAAATTGTTATCAATGGCTAGACATTAATTTAAATAAATTCAGACTCTTTGCAATTTTACTCTAAGAAACAAGCATCACATCAAAGAAAAATGAAAGGAGAACTGAAGGCAAACAAGCCCCTCGTTCCGACGACCATAAACCGCCGGGTCCTATGTCCTGGTCTCCTGCTGTTACTGCTGCACTCCTCGCTGTCTAGGCCAGTTAACGATCCATTTCTCCAAGGACTGATACCTTAGAGAACTTTGAATGAGTATAGCGAGCTGTGAAATATATTGTCAATGCTGTATGGACAGAACGGCAGCCCGATACTTGATACCCTTCACCGATCGCTAAAATCATCCCCATTTCTCCAGGGTGATGATCGCTGGAGAAAGGACCATTATGTTGATAAGCGAATATTCATTTTAATAAGTAAAGAATTTTTATAATTCCATTTTAAAATAAAAGGAAAATAAAATAAAAGTTAAACAACAGTACAGTAATAAGACAAAAAAAAACATTTTTACCAGGGGGATATCATTTCTCTGCGTGTGAGAATAAAAACAGCATGAACTGCCTCACATTGTAGTCTAGAAATGGACATGGTATTGTCTCGGCAGGCAGGGATAAAACGACACTGGGAAAAGGAACGATTAAACATGGCTGAGACATCTATCGTTTAATGGTATGATACGGAACGCATACAGGAAAAAGCCAGGACTGTGAAAGAAAATTACTTAACATACCCAGCTGTATCATACTCGTCTAATAATAATTTAAGAAAATTCAACACCTGCTGCCCTAAAACGTTACACATTTTGTTCCTTTTCACAATACGGAGTGTTTGAAGTTGATATGTTCTCGGATGTGCCCACTCAGTGTCCCACACGATTTATCTTCCCTTCTGCCTCTGTTGGACTTCTTCAAGATGCCTTGACAGCTTGTTCACTTTTGAAATGTGTTCTGAGAAGATCATTTCCTTTTCCACAATTGTATTCTGTTCAGAAAATCACTGGAACACTGCCGACAGAATTGTTTCATCCGCGCCGAGCATTGCTGAATCTGCTCCTTTTGGCTCAAGCCATTATTATATTTCTGAGAACATTTTTTATTTTTTTTTCTGACTGGGACACTCAGTCAATTTATGTAACGTAGCTCATCACTGTGACTATTTTTTTTTAAAACAAAATTTATATGTAAATAATAAACTTCTAAGATAAACTTCTAAGTGTCTTATTGTTTCGTTCCACATTCCTCCTCTTTGTAAAAATTATTGCTTTAGTTGGGGTCGCTCCCCTGGAACTTTCTCAGTTTGTGAGATTCTGGGGCCTATTTATTAACACAGCAGTGCGGTTAATTATCAATATGCATTGCTGAGAATCGCAGCGATACATAACGAAATACCGCTGTAATTTACCATCCTATACAAAGCCTTTTTGCTATTTGCCGAATGGAGGAAGTACTAGGCGCTTGCGTCTAACGCATTCACACGTGAGCAATCCAGCGTAGCCGGAGAGGCTTCAACTGGATCCCATTGTAAGAGAGAAGTAACGCCAACCTGAGAACTTTACTGTGAAAAGCAGAGCTTCCTGCAGCTTAATGATTTGACTAGGGCTATGGGGACAGCGGTAAGTTTTGGTAATAGGGTTAAGGATGGAGAAATTTCCCCGCCGTTAACCCTTTGTTAAATAGCAAATTGTTAAATAGCAAGAAGCAAATTAAATGGTTAAATAGCAAAAAACATTGAAAGAGCCTTTTGCTGTTGTTTGTATCAGCATTTTGGTTCTTCCCCACTTGTTAAATAGACCCCTCAATGTTGTGCCTCAAACACCATTGTATTGGTTGGAGGTAGAAGTAGCTGCTGGAGACAGTTCCTAGATCAGACTAACTTGCTGGCAATCACAGCAGACTGTTGGATGGATGAATGCTGTGGTCAACCAATCAGGAGGCACCTGTCATTTCCAGCCAATATTTCCATGTAACAGATTCATAGGGGGGAATTCAGTTGCCGGCGACGTGGCGCACAGACATTGCGCCAGGCACATTGCTGGCAATACTATAAAGTTTTTGTATAGCTGTTTGCTCAAAAGGAGATGTTCAAGGGTGGGGGGCTACTTGATTAATAATCTGGGGAAAGGTAGAGTGTGTGAGACTCCAAAAATTAGAAAAGTCCTTTAAACATAAATGGTTATAATAACGAATCAATATAGCAAAAATGTCAAAGCCAGTCCCATTACACTCAGAACATGCAAAAAATATGATATCTTCTCTTGATAAGTGCATTGTACCAAGTGCAAATAGAGAATTGCATTAAATATTGATAAGTACATTTTACACAGTATAATTAGAGCATGACATCAGGTAACGATCCAAGAACTGCACCAAGTTTAGATCAGAAATTGTATTAGGTATGACTAAAAGTTTACAGTTTAACATTTACTACTATTTTGCCTGTGCAAAGTCTATATTAAATGGGCCCCCTTATTCTTTACACTGCTTTATAATAGGGAGAAAACACTGTTCCCCAATTGAGATTACCTATTGTGAACTGACTGATTGTTTGAGTGATGGCATCCTGCACTGATCAATCAATCACCTGAACTATCATATGTAGGAGAGCATCAGTGACAGGAACACAATATGACAACACAGGCTCAACTGCTACCTGGATAAAAAATAAAATAATAGTTAAATTATTTCTTGAATAACTGTAACTCTAGTCGCCTCCTTACATTCTGCTTCCTGAGGGAGGCATGGGCTAAAGCCCTCTAAGAGTAGATTGGTGGGAGTATGGAGATGAGGACTCTTACTCGAGACATTTCTTGAATAACTGTATCCCTAGTCTGCTTCCTGAGGGAAGCATTGGATAAACCCCTCCAAGAGGAGATTGGTGGGAGTATGGAGATGGGGACTCTTACACCAGAAATTTCTTGAATAACTGTATCCCCAGTCCCCTCCCTACATTTTGCTTCCCGAGCTGCATATACCCGCCTTTCAGTAGATTGGTGGGAGTATGGAGATTGGGACTCTGTACGCAATGATCTTGGATTAGACTAAATTGGTTACACACACATGCACACTCTAAAAAACTGAACTGGATTGTTGAGAAAAAACAATAAACCTCATTACAATCAGTAGAAACAGGCCTAGGCTTATCTAGCTCCCTGCAATAATAGTGCCAGACACCCTCTAGTGGTTTGCAAAAATTCTGAACCAATTAAGATGTACCTCCTGGGGAGACATCAGCACAATAAAATAAGAACACGTTGAACTGATTTGTGTAGGCTGCACAATTAAGCTTACAAAACAGCCCAAAAAACTATAGGATAATGCACTGCAGTGTGTTCTGGGTCCATATAGGAATGACAGGGCACATGGGGATAAAAGTAAAAAAAACTAACTTCAAAGCCCGGCTCCAATCCCCTTTGGACTACATTCGTAATTAATTTCTACTTTTTTTTGTATCTACTAAAATACTACTCACTGCAGCCTCATATGTGTCTTACATAAGTCATGAGAGTGAAATGACATCAGAAGGTATATTTACTAAACTGCGGGTTTGAAGAGTGGAGACTTTGCCTATAGCAACCAATCAGATTCTAGCTGTCATTCTGTAGAATGTACTAAACAAATAATAACTAGAATCGGATTGGTTGCTATAGGCAACATCTCCACTTTTTCAGACCCGCAGTTTAGTAAATATACCCCCAGAACTGACTTTATTTCATTGTAATGTTTTATGACATTGGTAGATTTGCTCCTATAAATACAGTTTTCCATATAAAATGTGCCTATTTCCTGAAAAACAAGCATTTCAGAATCGGTTGCTGATCTTGGAGGGCCTGAGTCATTAAGGAAAGTAAGGCAAAAAAAAAGGAGTAAATGTTGCCTGGGACAAACCATGTTAAAATGCAAGGGGTGCAAATTAGTTTATTATTTTGCACATAAGGAAAATACTGGCTGGTTTTTCATGTAGCACACAAACAATTGATAGCTTATTTGTACACTGAAATTTAAAGTCAGTCTAGGACATGTCCTATCCCAACTATAAATCTGCCATCACATTTTAAATTTACCTCCCCCTCCAATGCAACATGGTTTTGCCCAGGTGCAAAGTTACTCCTTTTTTATGTCCTGTGTTAGGCAGGACAATCGCCACATTAGGCGACTCAGACTGTCTCAATGTCCTTCAATCTACCAAGGCCACCTCTGTTCATTCTGGTCTGTTTATTAATATATGGTGATAGGGCTGATTTTGCCATCATTTATGATTAAAGTCTGTTTTCCATTACCTAAAGCTGGGTACACACTACACTGTTTTCGTCCAATAATAGGCTCAAACAGCCGACATACGACCGCTCGTTCAAAAGTCAGGTCAGTGTGTGCAGTGACACGATGGTCGAAAGTCTGCCCAAATGGACGATTGTCGCCTCATTTGGTTGGTCGTACCGTTTAATATTTTCGTTCCAATCTCGTTTCCGCTGTGCAGTGTGTACAAACTTCCGACCGATCCACAACAGTGAGTACGAAATTACAGTCATTGCTCACGACAACTTGGCTGTAAAAAGTCGCTAAAGGGACGTCCGCTCTTCCCTTTATCCTCCTAAACTAGTGTGTATGCAGTCCATGGACCGAGCAATCGGATAATCGATCACATGTAAAATCGCTCGGCATAAAAAGTTGGTCGAAATTTCTGTAGTGTGTACCCAGCTTTAGGAGATTAATGCTAAAATAGATAAATATATAAATAGGGCTCTATGTATATATAACTATAGGCAGTAACCTCAAATGTGTAAACAGCAAAAATTGTGACTATGATGCAAATTTCTGGACGGTTAGGGGGTATGCTATTGCCCGATATAAAGATAGTTGAAAAATATTTTAAAAAAACCCTCTCTAGACTAGTTATATATTCAGGATATGTAATAGTAATAATATGCTATAATGTAATCTTTTCCCTCGTTTTATGATTATGCCATATTTATAACATACATTTAAACATTATACTGAAAAAATTCTGTATATTCTTGTTAATGAAGTTTCTTATAGTTGTAATTATATTAAACTAATTTACATCCTGCAAAGACCGTATTAGTGGCAAGAAAACTATGTTATCTATAATGAGTAAATTGAATTTTGGATGCATGATTACAATTGTGCTATTTAGTTTCAACTTGCCCTTAAAGTAATAAAAGACCTTACTTTTTCTCGGAAACTTCCTATTTAGTTATAGCAGGTAGGATAATTACTGAACTGTATAATTAACGCTATAAGCCTATTCCATTATACTTCCTGTCTCAAAGCATAAAATTATGCAATCACCCTCAACAACTATTGCAGAAAATGTAGACACTGGATAAGAGGTGTTTAAAATTCATGCTCATTCATTCCACGGTCCAGTAGAGCAGAATTAAGCTGACAGGGTGTGCTGGGACTTGCAGTTCTAGAACAGCTTCATAGTTTGCCCATTTCAGTTACAGAGGAACAAAGTCCAGAAGGATATCCACTTTCTAACAAGTGACTGACAATACCTTTATTAGACCCAAATGTAAATATTTGACAATAGAAAGTCATACCTCTGAGCATTTGTTTGTAGCACACAGCAATGCCTGCACTCCTACAGAGTAATACTTTTTATAGGTGGCTACTTGCACACCCAAACATTGGGGAAATATTTGACAGCAACTTGTGCTGAACTGAATCTGCAACATTTCCAAAATACAAAACTCTTGGGTGACATCACATGACTGCTTTCGTGCAATTGTACCTGGTTTTACAGTAAAGTGAGGAAGATTTTGACAAGTATGATGAGGCAAACGTTTTCCAAGGGGAGGAGAGGGGGGAGATCAGGGTGAAGGGACATTTGTTGCTTTTCGGGAAGGTGAGCAGCCTTTGTCCCTGGAAACGGATTTCAATTTTCCGCCACCTATATCAGGTCTTATAGTTATAATGAGACACAATTTACAACGTTCAGTTGCCTTCGGTTGAGAAAAGCATTTCTAGGTATTCAGCAAATAACAACCATTCTGTACATTCTAGAATATGAAGCATCTTGCCTTTATTCAGTCTGAACACTGGCAAAGCCTCTGCAAATATCATAGAAGATGACAGTTATACCACTTTCATACTGCCGCCCCTGCAATATCCCAGGTTTTTGAAGCCGGGTTTTTGCAGGGGCTCAGAGCGTCCCAGCTCAGAAACACCATTCCCGGGTTGACCCCATTCATACTGCACAAGTCTGTGCCCTGGCAATTTGTGGGAGTCATCACCAGAGCAGTTTTCATTGGCTGAAAAATGAAGACTGGATACTGCTCCAGTGTTTAAATCCTGCCAGTAAAACCTAAATATATTCTCTCTCTCTCCCCCTCTCTCTCTCTCCCCCTCTCTCTCTCTCTCCCCCTCTCTCTCTCCCTCTCTCTCTCTCTCTCTCCCTCTCTCTCCCTCTCTCTCTCTCTCTCTCTCCTCTCTCTCTCTCTCTCTCTCTCTCCCTCCCATCCCCCCAGGAATTTGGTGCAGTATGAATGGGGTATTAGCCAAGACTATTACTCTTTAAGTGAAAGAGCTCAAACTGGTTGGGAGGCTACCAAACAGCTACAAGTGAATAGAGTTATAAATAGAGTGGCTCCGGCAATGTTCGTTCATCTGATAGATGACCCCATGCAGGTGGGGGAGCTGGAACATGCACAATGAAGCTTCAGAAAAGCAGAGTGGTGCCCTATGGGAGAAGGGTTTGGGGAATGTAACGCACTACCACCCCCCAATTACATTTTGCAAGGTGGTCTGGTGATTGCATGTTACTCTCTTCTCTTCTAATAATGAGATTTTAGCCATGCAATGGATTTTACCTCACCATGGGAGGAGTGCTTACTTATGTAAGAGGAAGTGCTTTAGTGTTACGTCCGTCTTTATCGTCACCAATAAAGATGCTCTGATGCGATAGCTGTGGTTCCAAAGCACAATATATATATATAAAATAAGTATCAGCAGTGTGAGGAAGGATGGCTTTCCATATGGGTCACCATAGGCATAAAAACACAGGGGTCAACAGGTGCCACATAGACATAGTGACCTGCATCGACTGCAGGTACTTCACCTTGCGGGACTTCATATGCTAGCAGTCAGCCGACATGTCACTTGAAGTCCTGGCTGTTTTGGAGCACGGTAATGCCCCAAAGGACAGTAAATGATTAAACAGAAAGTCAACTCACACAATGCACTTCCTTACTGGCCTCCCCCACACCCACCTTGCTCCTCTTCAGTCCATACTCAATGCTGCAGCCCAACTAGACTTCCTCTCCTCCAGTCATACCTGCCTCCCCTCTCTGTCAAGCACTTCACTGGCTCCCCCTCCATTACAGAATCCTTTTCAAGCACCTCACCTACAAAGTCCTCTCTAACTCCACTGCTCCTTACGTCTCTAACATCCTCTCCATTCATACTCCTTCCTGCCCTTTACCGTCAGCCAATGACCGCCGCCTTACCTCCCATCTGGTCACCACATCTCACTCCTGCATTCAAGATTTCTCCCATGCTGCTCATCTTCTCTGGAATGACCTCCCTCATTCTATCCCTTAAAACCCACTTGTTCAGGAAAGCTTACCCTTCCCCAGACTAACCACTCCCTTGCCCTCCTCTTCCCCTCTCCATGATCCTTATTCACTTATTGTTCCTCCATTTCTCTTACTAACCACCCTCTTGTTCATCTCTCCCTTCAGACTTCTGGTTCCCTCATCCTCACTCCCCACTTTGTGTTTCCTGTTAGTCTGCCCTTCCCTTTAGACTGTAAGCTCCCGTAAGCATGGCCCTCTAATCATTGTGTCTTTTAGGGTTCCCAGTATGAATACCACGGAGAGTAGTTGTGAATGAAACAGAGTGTCTTTATTCAGAACACAGGTCACACAGGTATAAATTAGATGCAGTCAATGGTAAAGCAGCTAGCAGAAGTCCAGTAGTACCAGGACACCAGTTTTATCAGGTTTAGCTGAGGAAGCAGTAGGCATCGGATACCAGGCACGATTGGAAAACTGCATGAACAGGATACCAGGATTACCAGGTTTAGCTGAGGATTTAGGAGACACTGGATACCAGGCACGATTAGAGAACTGCAGGTACAGGATACCAGGATTACCAGGTTTAGATGAGAAGTAGGAGTTACTGGATACCAGGCACAAAAGGATAGCTGCAGGTACAGGATACCTGTATCTCCAGGTTTAGCTGATAAGCCTTAGTTACTGGAGAGGAGGCAGAATAGGATAACTGAAGGTACAGGATACTTGGAATAACTAGGTTTAGTTGTGGTTGATCCACGGAAGAATAAGACTGGAGGAAGGTCAGGCAAGCCATGGTCAGAACATGGGAGATTCACAACAGTACCAGGGGATAAACAGGAGTGAAGTCGAACAGAAAATTGAACTGGCACCAGTCTGCTGGAAATGGCAGTCTTTTAAAAGCCAGACACAGGTGATCAGGATGCAGAACTAATGATGAGAGCTTAATCCTTTGGAGGCAGGATTGGGCATAGGCAAGGCAGCATCATCAGGGGGGATGATGTACTGCAGACAGCGACAGATCCTCCTCCTCCTGTTACCTCTGCCTTAGGCTCCCCAGCCTCACTTTTCCATCTCCACCTCAAAACTTGGTGCCTGCTCCAACCCTTTCCTAGCTTCTAAGTGTCCTAGAATTCACTTATGCCTCTTTTCCCTATGCACATGTTCTCAGCCAAGTTTGTTTTATTTGCACTTTATTTTTGTACTGTCCTGTATGCCATCTCTGTTTTGTCCATGCTTTATGTACGGCGCTGCAGACCCTTTGCAGCACCATATAAAGAAAAGTTAATAATAGTAATGCTCTGATATCAGTGTGATCATGCTCCATTGTTTGGACAAATGGGACCATATTGTTCAACAACCAAACCAATCCCTGGGTCCAAACTTTGCAGGGGAGACACTGTCTTTGTCCTGTATGAAGGAAGGTTGGTGCCAGCCTTCCAATAAGCAGGTGCCATAGATGGTTCACTAACTAGTACCCTCCCTGCAGCCGAGCCATACCACCGTGGGAATCTACCCATCCTTAGAACAAGGCTCAGCCCTGGTAACAAGAGACTTTTGTACTTGGACAGTACCAACTGGGGTTTACAGCTCCTGTTGGACTGGTCACTACTTGCATTAAAGAAATATGGGCATGGCTTCAAGACTCAGCTAACTTTGTATATTGAGCTTAGTTACTAGCTTGCCAGGAAAGCAAAAGCAGTGAAGAGTGGAGGTTGGCTCAACTCGAACAGCATTCGGGATTGGCGAATATAGGTCTCATCATGGCAAAGTTGTGTGTAGTGGTATGGAGCGTGGAACCATTGATACATTTAATTGAAAGTGCCATAGTCTTTTAAGTGTTTTGTGTTACAATAGGTGTGATTTGTACCCACTAGTGGTATCGGGTGAGCTTGGCTGATGATGCATCTGTCTTTGGTTCATTCTTGCGCACTTCTCATTGGTCAGCATGTTAAAAGAGCTATCCATAAAACCGGTATCCTGACAGTGATTCTACTGGGAACTAGCAGTAAGCAAAAGGTGCCAATCACAACTAGATGTTAACAAATGTTGACTTTCTCCTCTTGAACTAGGGGAGTGGGAAAATAAAAAATAACTAGAAAAAACAGATATTTCCAGAGAGACTTTTGACGCCCACGACAAACAATCAATAATTTTCTTCCGACTGCAATTTTCACCCCAAACACACAATTTTACTGTTCAATGATCACCCTATGCAATTAATATTGCCTTCCCACCAGCAATTCCCCTGGTAAGCTATTGATACCGTTTCATGTCTAAACACCATTTTGTGCAATTTTAAGGGTGTGCATTTATGTTAGCTGTTCAGCTTTGTTTAATAGGGTTTTTTTTTTCTATTCTTTGTATTACAAGGGAAAGATGAAGGAGATACCTTTGAAGTGAAGCTTTCACATTTTTCCAGCATGCACATTCCTAACTAAGCTCACAATCCCAAGATTGGTCATGCATGACCGTCCTCATGGACAACCTTTCCAAAAGCAGGAAGTGGTTGTGAACCTATGTGTGTGAGAGGTGTCTACGTATAAATGAGCTGTATGGGCTGTCTGTATATCTTACACTTAGTTCATGACCTTTACAGTTTCCCGTTAAGACCAGACTTTATTAGAAATGGATATGTTGAAACAAGTGAACAATAAAATACAGTTGTATCATGTTGAAATAAAAACGGAACTTTTCTTTTTTTTTGTGTTTGCGGGCAGTCAACAGAGCACACGATTGAACTCGCCTCGCAGAGCGTTCCCAGCAGTAGGCCAGGATCACTGTCGGAAAAGTTATTGCTTTTGTTTTCTCAGTTCCTCCTTTTTTAAAATCCAAGACAGTAGCTAAAACAAATGAAAGTCAGAGTCCGTGGCCTATGGCCAGACTCACCAGGGAAGCCATTTTTTATGGTTTAGTGCTTGCCCTTGTTCTATAGGCGATCCACATGAGAGATACTCATAGAAAATATTGACTTTTATCTTCTGCTGGATAACTTTGTCAGACAAAACTGCAGAACAAACTTTGAATTCTTGGAAGACACTTTTTGTAATGTCTATGGGGAATGAGACATTTTTATTAAAGGGGAAATATTGAACATGTGCACAAACGTACCCCACAGGATATGTATTTGTTAAAGATCATGTCTATTTATTGATCTTTTCCAATATGTTACAATTCATAAACAGCAGCCCAGTTTAAAAACAACAGCAACAACTTTTTAATATGTTTCATAAGACTGAATATTTTTAAACCACAAATGTATTTTTTATTTTGCTGTGAAGCTCCCCCTGCTAGGAGAGCAAATCTTGCGTGGTTTAGCCCAAAAAAAAGGATTTTCCATGCTGGGATCACTGTTTGTTTGTTGGTGAATTGATTTGTGAATCTTTTATGTCTTTCAGACAGAAACAGTTTAAAAAAATAATTATGCACATATCAATATTAATTTGGGGCACTCAGTGGAATGCAGGTAAGTGTCAAACCACTCCAGGTGTGACAGGATGGACCACCTATGCCACCCTGTCTCCTGTTGCTGGGAACCGGCTGGGCTTACTTTGCCACAGTTCCCTTTTGTTATTCCAAATGCACCCTCTTGCTGCAGTAGGAGGGGCTTACAAATACTGCCACCACTGGACTCCATACCGGCATCCAGTACAGGGTTTCTTCTGGCTAACCGATGCTGCGAGTGTACCCCGTTACTGGTGTACCTGGGCTGGTACTCCTGACCTCTTACTATGGATCAAGGTTACTGTGGATGGATCTCCTCTGGCCTATCACACTGACCAGAGCTATAGGGTAGCAGACAGAGTGGTGGTACCGGAAAAGCTGGGTCCAACTTCAGAAACAGCCAGAGAACTAATTAGATTTAGGGTCTAATCTGCAGGTCACAGGAATACAGCAATATTGAAGATGGTTTCAAGCAGGTCTTTGAAGCAAGTGATGTTTATTTGCTCTCACACTGGTTGAAAGTATCAGTGATAAGGTTAGATGAAGCAAGAAGAACATTTCAGTGTACAAGACAGTGCTTTTTATACTGATTTGGAAACAGGCTATTTTTAGAATCAGGGTTCAATGTGTTTACACAAACATGGATTTACATGCATTGCAAAGCCAACAATATTCACAGTTATCTATGAAATTCTAGAGATGCTGAAATGTCCTGCTTGTGGTTTTCAGATGCAGAGAATCTAGGAGCCAGTCTTAATTAAAAGCTCCTGCCTTCAATGTTGGACCTTGACACATCGAAAGATCTAATTAGCATGGAGTCCCTCTTCAGACAGTCCAGACTACACATTCCCAAAGAAAGGTACAAACCCCAAACAAGCCACTTCCCTACATCACAAAACACAGGCCTATTGTATCAGATATATACCTTAAGAAATAATGCATCTCCTCTAGCAAGATTAAACAAGAAACAAATTTCTTCCCCTGGTCTCAGAAAAGAAAGATTTCCCTTACCAAAATATACACAATATCAAAAATAAGTGCATTGGCAATTCTATAAATAAGCGCCCTGCGCTATTTCCTTTCAATAAATGTATACCATAAGTTATTTATAAGTGATTCAGTCACACCTAGAAATTTGCTTCTAGTAGGCGATCTACTCTCTTGATTAGGGATGGCTTTTTAATACTGCATTGTCACGAGCCCAACCTATTAAGCTTGCAATTAGCTAAGACATAACAGCACTAATTGGGTCAGGGAGTAGAAGTAAGAAACATCTTCTTAACAGGTGTTAGTGGCTACAGTTCAGAGTTTCAGTGCCCTTGACCAATTGAATCATTTAAGAAGAGAAGAGTACAAAGAAGAGAATCCTTTGGATTAGGAGTATAATAAAGTGAACCACAAAAGATTGGGGGTTATTTATTTAAAATAAAGGAATTTTTCAGTTGTGTTTTTTCTTTACAGTATTCCTCTATGTGGCAGTACAGGCCGTAGCGGGACACAGATTCCAGGGCATTCTGGTGCTTGTAGTTCTGAAAATGTCAGTATGTTCTGGAAGCCAGAGTATGCTGGTACTTTTAGTTTATGTTGGTCAGGGCTTGCTGTAAGCAGTAGAGCCACATATTAATATTAATGCTATGTTCTGCCTGTAAGAACTTAGGACATGGCCTATCTCAACTATAAATCTGTCCCCACATTTTAAATTTACCTCCCCCTCCAATGCAACATGGTTTTGCCCAGGTGCAAAGTTACTCCTTTTTTTTGCTTTGCTCTCCTTAATGACTCAGGCCCTAAAACTTTACCTCCTTACTCCACCGCAAAGAGCTGTAACTCCTCCCACATCCTCAGGACAGCGTCCTAATGGGATATGGTGCATGTCAAAGAGACTGATATTGCAGTCATTTTTGGATGCTGTGATGTCACTGGCCCTGCCCCCTGGATATAGATCTACCAATCAATACAGTGCATTTCTGCAAAGCAAGTCTGCATGCTTGTTAGTCACAATCTGACTGTTCAGTGAAAGCAGCACCTTACTAACACGACAACCTAATGCAGGGGGTTGTAGGAACAGCACGACGGTCATATTTAGTTATGTATAAGTACTGAAATGATTTATGGTATATTATTCAGCACAACAATACAGTACTTTATGCTTCTTTAAAGAAGAGATACTACACTCCTTTGAATAAGACATGTACAGTTGTATATATATATATATAGAGTTGATTGTTTGTTTAATCTCTTGCTTTATCCAGCTTCACCCCACTGTATAATGCACTCGGAAGTTAGGTCATACATTGATCTGCATTCCTTTGATACATTGAGTTAATATGTTATAATTCCTTTTGGGCGCAAAAAACAAACATTTATCTTGACAATCCATTACCCAGTGCTGGAACGCCAGGTGTTTCTTCTAAAGCATATTCTTGTTTTGTGACTTTTTCAGTTATCTAGATTATCCATTGATGTTCATTCCCTGCTGTTTTCCCAATGAACCTCCAGCATTCGTCCTGCTCTACATCCCTGAGCAGTTCTCCTGCTCTACTCACAATGGCCCCTGTACCAAGCCGTGAACTTTCTGTTGTTTATGCTCAAAAGCTCATGATAACTTAAGCAAAGGGAACATGAGCATCAAAAACTAACCCCTTTCTTGCAGTTTCTAGCTACTGGCAGGAATCCTTCACACAAGACCTTTCCTCTGTGCGTCTCATCTACGGCTGTCAGTGTCTTCACAAATTATTCTTTCTTTAATATGAAATGGCAATTCCATTCAGTCACATCTTGAAAAATGCAGGATTGCGTTCTTTGTTCCATTGAATGGAAGCTATCATGAAATATAGGGTAGTATATTCAGTGTTCTAAAAGTAATATTTATATTTTGCTTTATTTTATTGATTCGAAATTGCAGTGTGGAACGTTGTAACTGGAGATATTTTTTTCCACTATTCATTGCTCTATTTTTCATTACAGTGGACAAGCCATTGCGGATACAATAAACTCTACAAATATTACATTTGGTGGATAATATACAGCTTCATCAGAGTGTAGATCAATATGCATGTTTTAGGACAAATGCTCTCCCTAACCCCAAACATCAGTGGGCAATTGCTTTATAGTACTTTGTGCCTCGGAGTTGAAATGGCTAGACGACCTGCCATACAACAAAGAACGCATTCCTCCCAACAGTCCAGATTTAGGCAAGACAGTCATAATTTGAGAGCTCTGTCCTGCCATCCCGATTGTCTTGCTGGTGGGAAATTTTGTAGGCTTTGTCAGAGCAGCTGTGATTTTGTACCATGCGCTTCAGTGCACACGGCACAGAGGTGTTTGGAGGGGGAGGAGAGTACAGTACAGCCAACACTTCAGCGCTAGGCATGCCCCCAGTGATGCTTCAATGCCTCCATTGTGATGTGGTCACGCCCCCACTGTGACGGGTCACACCCCCTTTCCCTATTGAAGAAGAATCAAGGTTGTTTGGGATGGGAACGCTTGGCTAAAAAACACCCTCTCTAACCGATTATCCATTTCAATAATTTCGCTGTGAAAAATTAAATCTAGTTTCTATAAATCCAAACGTTGATTCCCCCCCAGAGGTCCCTGCTTTACTCCTCTGAGCGTCTGCTACGGATCCTGGTTTTAGCTTTCAGTTCCACAGCGGAAATTAAAGGCCAAATAGGGCACTATTGCCCATGCACCGATTTCGCTCATGCTCAGAGGGCAGAGATGGGGCCTACAGGAGATAAGTAGATACATTACCGTGTCCCCCTTAAATGTTGCTATGATTGCGAGTTGCGCCTGTGACTGGAGAATACCTTATAAAAATCATGGTTTATACTGGATATATTGATGGCATCAGTTCACTACCGTATTTCTTCAGTAGCTCTTATGTGTGATGAAGATTTGAATAGGGTGCACTGTAACGTACATCTTTTAAATATGTGCCACTATTGAACTAAATGCAATCTGACAAATTACTATGATGAACTCTTTCACTCGTATTCAGTATGCTGCTTTTTGTCAGCAAAACAACCTTTGTAATGCATCAGTTTTGGTCAACTTACTTTCATATCCCTTTTAGGTGAGCTTGACACTAGAGTCAGGGCACCTATTACATTCATTTTTCAAAATTGGATACACACAGATAAATAGGAGATGAAGTGGACGGGGTTAACATTACCTGTAAACAATTGCAACAGTATTATTAACAGCAGCACAGAGTACATCAGAGAGCCAAGTCCTGCATTTTCCATAGAGGTGCGAGGGAAAAAGAGCAGAGCTTTGTACTGTAATTGCCGACAATATCGCAATGTCCGTGCGCCACGTTGCCGAAAGTTGAATCTCCCTCTTAATGAGGGCAGAACACAGTACACAGTAGGGATTTGATTCTCCCATCAAACTGATTCATTAGGATTATGGTGTGAAGATTGTGAAGAAAACCTCTCTATCTAACCTGTTATTCCAATTGTAGATAGTCAACAAAATATACCAGATTCCAATACCAGTTTCATTCAGCTTGACAGATCAAGAAACACAGTTTATTCCTAAAATGTACCTCTCAAGCGGAGCAGTTCCAGCAGACCTAATACTGTCTGATAATTTGCTGGCAATGTCTTTCCCCAGAACAGCCATGTACTGTACAACTTTTAAAGAAAAATTTTGCTTAAGAGTCTCTGTGACCCAAGTGTATTATAGAGAACTGTGGTGTAATAAATCTTTTCCGCAGCTCAGACTTTTAGGTTTTTTTTTTTTTTTTCAGCATCTGTATTTAACTGTTTTGCACTGTTTTCAGCGCCCAGGGTTACACAGTGAAAGCAACTTTAAACATTATGAAGACCTAACTTCAGACTTCCTAAATAATTGGTTACATCTAACAATCAACTTTGTTGTACTATTTATAATATATTGAAATTCTATTTTCAATAAAAACTAAATTAAAAGGAGCAAGTCTTATAAAACAATGAAATAATCTGTGGAATTTCCTTTTATTTGCCCATGTATAGTACAAACTTATTTATTTGCTGTTGTGGAGTATGTTTGTGTAGCTAGGTGCTAGGTGCTGTTGGTGTAGGCCTTTCTTCTCAGCTGCTAATTTGTAATGTTGTACTAAGCAGTTTAATGAGGGCTAAACTCTTGGTTATGGTCGTGATGTGTATCTAAGTACAGCTGTTGTGTTGCTGGGTACTTCAATGCACTGGGGAAGGGGGGCGGCGGCGCACGCAGGGGGGGAGTTTCTGGTTCTCCAGAAACCCCTCCCCTCTGCGAACGAACGGCACTGTACAGCAGCACGGAGCTGTCAAAGAAGCGTCCGCTGCTATTCAATTCAGAATCGCCGAAATAGAGCTGCTCTCTCTCTAGTTTTTAAAAATTCCTGTGTTTGCCCCTGGGAGGGGGGTAAAACACATGGTTAGGGTAATCTCACCTTTTCTCAAGATCTCAAACGCTGTCTCTCCACTGTGTCTTTCTCTCTTTCTTGGTTGTAGATCTCGGCAAGGGCCACCAGGGATTGACTTGGGAATCTCCTCCTCAACCCTCTATACGGGACTGTTTTAGTGTTGAAGTGCCATTTTACCTTTACTGAATTACAGGCTTTACAAACGTCACTTAAAATAAACTGAAATCCTGTGATTTTGTCAGATGCCTTTCAGTAAATTCCAACCTTGTAGTGTTGACATAATTTCCTTGGTGCTGGTTGCCATGGATGGCAGATTTTCAGTGGAGGTTAGGAGAGCCAGCAACTAGGTTGACTGCTGTATTCCTGATGCTATTAGCTAATGATAGTTCTTTTCATTAGTGTTTATTTTCTTTAGCTAAAAACTAACTCATATTTAATGCATTATTTTAATGTAATATGGAATAATGTAACTGTGTTGACATGTTGAGTACAGTACCTGTCAAGTCTTAGAAGTAGATTTAATAAAACTTTTTTTTTTTTTTTTTAAAAAGTGGAGGTGTAACCCATAGCAACCAATCATATTCTAGCGATCATTTATCTAGTACATTATGGAACAGTGATAGGCAACCTGATACTCTTCAGGGGCTCAATTGAAGACCCTCTAATCGTCAAAGGGCCGCACATCCCCCTTAATGTCAGTACTAAGCTAAAACAATACATTTAATCAAAGAAATAGTAATATAATATATATAATAATATAATAGCGTATCACCAAGTCTTTTAAACAAGTGTTTACAAACTATGACAAACAAATCTGACAATAAAGCAGGAAAGAGCCGGTGTTGCAGGTGAAGGCTCACTGCCTGTTGTCCATCACTGTTCTAGAAAATGATAGCTACAATATGATTAGCTACTACTAGCAACACCTCCACTTAGGTTTTAGTAAATCTACCCTTTAAAGTCTTTCCAATTCAGAATGTAGTATATGTATTTCAATTAATCTGTATAAAGCAGTAGCTGCGTACACAGGGCCCCGGAGCAGGGAAGCGGGGAGGAGGGAACCGGTGGCCCACAGCTCTTACACTACCCATGCAGTGGGTCCCATTATCTCCATGGGCCCCCGGTGCACCGCACCTGCTGCACTAATGGTAGTACCGCCACTGGCTGCGTAGGAGATAGCTAACTAAATAACTGTCATTTATGAAGTGAAGCCAAGAGATGAGTCAACGCAAAATATATTGTTTCGTAGTGCTACTGGCCGTTTTACAGAGGTGCGATGTTCCTGCGGTAACACATTTTGAGTTCCTCTTTTGTCTTAAGAGTCCATTATGTTCCATATAGTATTTGTAATGCAGTTAGCTGAATTCATAGTCTATAAATAAAGCTGCGATAACAATGGTCAATTGGTTCTGCTGTGTGGCATGACTGGAAATACATAAAATCCAAAATCTGCTAGTGAAACCTGCCAAATTTCGCAGGACAGTTTTCAAAGATGTTGCTGTATTGTTTTAGGCTTCTATTCACCTACGTTCCTTACAGGATCATGCAAGAAAGAGAAGCTCCATCCCCCGGCACAGCTTTACAGAACTTCAACGCATTATGATTGGACACAGGATACAGACACAGCAAGGTATAAGCACTTTAGTTAGTTCCGGTATATTATTTACTTACATACGTCACCTGGTTATTGCATTGTGTGACAAATAGTGGCAGGTATAATAATATGTAAGTGCTTCTTATAATGTCATTTTGTTTTTGACTTCAATATGGAAAGCCAACAAATACAAATAAAAGCTATATTTGTTTTCAGATGTCCAAATAGTTTTTCAACATTCAATTTCATAACTACATAAAAACCACTCAATTTATCTGATTACACAGCAATTATACCCCCTGCTACTATTTGCACACAAGAGTTCAATTCACATTGCTGTCTTATTAAACATTTAAAAACTCACTGAATTGCTCTTGAAAGCATTTTTCATTTTGTAGGAAATTTAAGGCACATATTTTACTAATGTACTTTTTTTTGCACAGTATGTTTCAGACAGTTTTTCTGCCCATCTTGGTAGTACAGAGGCTGACAAAGTGATTATTCCAAGGTCAGAAGAAATCGATACCGAGATTTGAACGGGGGTCTCCTGCAAGCCTCTCAGCAGGGGGAATTTACAGGTCTCCATTGAGTAAGGCCATGGGGCTAGATTTACTAAACTGCGGGTTTGAAAAAGTGGAGATGTTGCCTATAGCAACCAATCAGATTGTAGCTATCATTTATTTAGTGCATTCTACAAAATGACAGCTAGAACCTGATTGGTTGCCATAGGCAACATCTCCACTTTTTCAAACCCACAGTTTAGTAAATATACCCCCATGGTCTGTTTGTACATTTGATGGGAGTGATCGACGAAGATGCAACTCAAAGCACGTGAAAGTCTTGAGTTACCAGAATATTTGACCTGCCCCTTCACTCATTTAAACTTTTTTTTTTGTTACACAATGCTGTTTACTTTATGTTTCCTGTAACTGAATGTAAGGAGACTTCAGGGGGGCAAATGTATTATACTGCAAAGTCGCCGATATTCTGCGTCTTTGCAGAGCAAATATTAAGCAGCGATGTCTTTAAAGGCCTGGCTCGGCAAAGAGATAAGCTTTACTTATCTCTGTGCCAGCCCAGAATTGGGGAATATGCACATGTGTGATTTGACTAAAGAGAGAAAAATGTTAAAAAAAAATAGAGAAAAAAAAATATTTAAAAGTATTTCCCGTTTAAACAAATGCTTTACTTAATATAATATTATCTTCTGTTATCTCCATACTGATATGGCAAAAGTGACAGGAGGATTGCGTCGGTATATGTACCACCATTGTCCTTGTTAAATAGGCTTCCTCTTGCTTTGCATGGTAAGATTTTGCCAATGAAAGCCGGTGAACATCTTCGCTGGGCGTGAGCTCTACCACCCGTACATAACTCCCAATTGTCCTGCTTTTACGGTTCTGACCCCTTGTCCTGCCCAGGGATATTGTCAGACGCCGTCCCTGTGCTATGTCTGCCGCACAGAGACGGACGTCTGCTTCTGTTGCCGAGCGAACCGGGCGTACTTCCGGGTCTGCGGTCACACGTTCCGTTGCTAGGCAACGGAACGCTTCCCAGTAATTCCGGCGGTGGTGTTTAGCGTCACCACCGCCAATGATTGGACTACAGCTGTATAAAAGCCTCACTCTGGCACATGGTAAGTGCCAGAGCATTAGGTCTCATCCTAGCTCCAGCGTTCCTGTGTACCGTTCTCAAGCGCTTCCTGTGTATTACCCGGCTTGTTACTGACTACTCCTGTTCTGTGCTCCCTGTGAACTTGACCTCGGCTTGATTGAATAGTTCCTCCTGTGCTTCTGACCCTGACCCGGCTACCCTGACTACGGCTTTGGACTTCCCCTGTGGCATCTCCTGATTTCTCGGTTCGGACACCGCTTTCATCTACTGCTTCACTGGTTACTCCCTCTGAGGACCGCGACCTGCGTGTTTCCCCCAGCTAAGACCACACTCCCTTGCGGGGGTCCCTGGTGAAGACCAGGAACACGTTAGACTCCGCACCTCTTTGGTGAGTAGTGCAAAAACCAGTAAGCAAATATCCTAATCTGTGACAGATATGTTTGCCCCATGGGTGGAAATGTTGGAAGGTATCTTCCGCTCACAGCTGATCTGCATAGCAGAACCGGTATCCCGGAGATGGCGGTAGACTTTGATAGATGGGGAGAAGCACTCCGGAATATAGGGTTTTTAGGGGCATATTTGACCTTTGTATTCTATATCAGGATTATATTTGTGATGGAAGGAAAAGGCTAGATTTAATGAAACTTTACTTTGAACAAATCGACAAATAAAATACCTCCATCGCGCCAATGCGTGTGATAAATAGACACCTATACCTAGTTTTGGGAAGTTCTTCAACGTAGAAGCTTTGTTGGATACGTTTTCTCCTAAATCACTGCTTGTTCAAGCTTTATGTGCTGTCATTTCATGTGTCACATTTGTACGTTTTAATGTTACATTACATTGCTAGACCTTCACCTACACATGCTCTTCCCTGTATGAAGAGTAGCTGAGTGCTTGAAGAGGGACCCCAAGTATAGAACAAAGCCCAACTTCAACTCAAAACAGGTATTTTACGTGGAGCTCTGCACCCATTCTTTACCCATTAAATCTCATTTATTCCAGCACCAAGAAATCTCATTTCTGCAAGTGGATGCATTAGGAGGTGCACAAGTGGGACTATCCTGCATTAAACCTTGACTTACCCCGCTCTGTTCATCAGAAGCAATTACATTTGCCGCCACCTTGAGCCGCTGTGCCACGAACATTCCCTTATGGGAGAACTATCTCAAAAAGAGGGCAATGATGGCACAAAAATAATTTTTCCTCTGTGGGCCCTCATTGTTGTAGATTTGTAAATGACCTTTAATGTATTTAACCTTTATGCTTAATATATGAAAATGTGAACTTTTGGGACCTTTAATTCCCCATGACCAGCGTAAGAACTTATTATGTGGAAATTGAGGATGTATGGCTTACAGGTGCATTGCATGCAAGATACAATTTCGTACTGTTAACACTTAATAATTTACAGAACACTGAATGTACTTAATGAAATGCAGGTAAAAAAAAAGACATCCTGCACTAAAATAGGTGCGGGACACTAACTGTTAACCACACATTTTATATTAGCAGAAATCTAACGTAAAGTGTTTTATTACATTCATTAGTATAAGGGCTTTTTGAGCTCCCACTTTGCATATAATCCACCTGGGGAGAGTGTGGCTTAGATGGATTAGCATTATTGTTCATGCACTTGCATGGCTGATTCATTCCCCTCCCAAATAAAAGATACAACACTTATAATCAGATTAAATTCTGCAATTGATTAACATTAGAAACCACAAATGAATTCAGCTGGGTTTAACATCTTTCAGTTCTGCACACACGGTTTTCCTGTGTCCAAAGTTTCACCTTCTGTCAATACTGGTACTAATACTCATAGCTGATAAGACATGACCTATGATCAATCCTAGCATGCAAATCCAATTTTAATGACCATCTACATATCAATGTCACCCTAGCTTCTCAATTCCAGGAATAGTACCAGTTCTAAGCAATGGACATATATCCTAAGGGCCTGTGCATATGGGCACTAGTCATTTCTGTCTATTATCCGTGCCATTTTTGACAGCTGAATGGAGGCTACATAATCCTACATAGAGATCGTTGATCTTTGTGAAGATAATCGGTACAATGCACATGGCTGTTTTTCATAAGCAGATGACAGAGAGCTGACAAGGGAAAATAAGGCAAGTTATAATTTTTACCATTTCAGCTCCGACATCATTCAGAGACCCATTGTGCAATTTTTATGCACCCTCTTGAACAGTGCTGCCATAGACATGTTCCTAGTCGTTTGTCACATGTATCTAGGAAGTGTACCCGCATCTAGTACCTTACTACCTTTACTCTGCCTTAGGAGGTGAAACACCTGGGGTTAACCTGCATTTAACCTTGATATAAGGCACAAGTACTAAGGCACAACTAATCCAGCACAATTCAAAAGGTGAAGGCAGTAGGCAATCTACCTGGGTGCAGGGATGCAGATGCTATGGGGCCTAGAGATGAAGGGGGCTGGCAATGCCAGGATCTGTCTCCTCGCCAAGGCCAACGCCCCCCCCAAACCCCCACCTCACTGCCCAACGCCCCCTCTATGCTTTGAAAAGAGGAAAGTGGAGTACTCCTGGACCACACATGCTCAGAAGACACCACCACTCTTCTCATTTCAGGGCAGAATAAGGATCTGGGAGGCTACAATGCCATAGACAGTCCCTTACCCAAGTTTTGTTATGGAGCTTGGTGATGCATTGCTTTGTCTGTGGGGGGAGGGGGTTACCTCCGTAAGGTGGGCACATTACTGAACCCATTTCTATCCCTAAAAATCCAGAGATATCCTAACCCATGATGGACTAAAATATCCCTTCTTCTGTAATCCACCCCCTTTGCGACCAAATATGTTAATTTATAACCTGCCCGGACATTCTATAAAATCCAAATCTGCTGTCACAGCTAGCTTTTATATATATATATATGTTTACATACTGGGTCCAATTTACAAAGTGCACTGGATGCTCACCACAAATCGACTTTTTTACACTGGTGCGGCTAGATATTTTGGCCAGCGCAGATCAAGATTCACGCCTACTTTCTGCTCTTGATTGATACCTTTCACAAACTAGAAGTGCATCCAGGTTTGTGGGAGGGGGGGTTAAAAAAAAATCTAAAGATGTGCCCCAATCCATTTTGTTGAATTACAGTTTTCATTCCCCTAAAACACTGCTTGTATTAGTTTAATTTATGGCTGAATTTAATCATAGGATTGAGGGGACACCAGGACTGCCTTACTTACATGCGGAACTTTTGTGTGTTGAAATGATTTTTTTATACATTGGATAAAATGTGCCTTTGTGGCTCAGTGACATTTCAGGTCGTATCATCAAGCTGCTTGTTCTTATCTACTCCTGCTGGCTGAACTGTTCCTATTTTCATCTAAGGATATGCGGCATTACAGGGTATCTCACCCTTGCTGCACCTATTGTAACTACATTGTTGCCTGGACTGTTACCTGTATCTCCGATGTGGTGCTGCTTTATTGTGGTTCCGTATACCTGCTGCATTTCCATATCTACTCTGTTGCTGGACTGTTCATGCTATTGCCATATTTGAATATATCGGTTAAATCACTATTGTATTCATTCATACTATATTGCCGGTGGTACTGCTCACCCTGTTTCTACGTTCCTTGTATCAATACACTGAGACTCTCCTGTTGATCATCCAATCATCATTAAATAGCTGATTGTACTTTTATCCTGCATCTGTTGTCTATCCGCTGTCTGGGTATAGAACTGACATTACCAGTGTGCCTACCATACACCAGTCACTATCACTCCCCCAGGACTCTGCCCAACACCCCTGGTAGGGACCGCGACCTGCGGGCAAACGCCGCTAAACCCAAGTCACCTTGCGGTGACCGCTGGTGAAAACCATTCGCCCGTTAGACTCCGCGCCCTGCTAGAGGTAATATCTGTTGGGTGGATCCAAGAGTCCAGAATACCAAACCGTCCCACATTATTTATATTCCACCTGCTTGTTCTATTCTAGTCTGACCACACTACTGTATTTTCTTATTGGGTAAAAACAAGACTAAAATATGTTCTTCATTTTTGATGCTTGCAATTTAACTTATACAAACTTTTTTAGTCGACAAATATGTTACAGAATATAAAAAAAACAGTCACTTATAGTTCTAGCTAGAAATGCTGATGTTAATTATTATTCTTAGGTGCTGGAAGATTGGACACTTTAAATACGGTTCACCTCTTTGGTGTAGAACTACAGAAGCTTGATTTGAATATTTAATGAGAAATGATTTTTTCAGGTTGGACATTGACAGAATGGAAGAGCCAAAGGCCACAGGGTGCCCGAATCAAACAACAAAAACCTTACAGAGCATCCCTATTAGCTGGTGTTTCTTAATTAATGGCTCATCAATAATTCTTTTCATGACCTGTATTGCAGTTTTATCGATGTTTGGAGGAGTTTTGCTAAAGTATTAGAAATCATTAACATGTTTGTAAAGTGAGCGAGGTCAACAGTATTTTGCTTTCCCTCTGTAATTACCACCTCAATGACCCGGTCACCAAAGGAGAGTCTCACAAGGAGAAAATATACATTACCAGTTGAACGTCTTCAATGATGTAAAGCCAAGATAACTAAATACAGGGTTAGGTTTACAATTGTATCAAAGGTTTTCCCAAACCCAGTCCTCAGGGCTCCCCAACAATGCAGGTTTTCCAGATCACATGTGACATAATTAGGACCACCTGTGGATCTGTTACAATGTGTCAGTCAGTAATGAATACACCTGTGCTCCACCAAGGAGATATGGAAAACATGCACTGTTGGGGAGCCCTGAGGACTGGGTTGATTTAGGGTATATTATTCATAGATTTAATGTAACATAATTTCCCCGATAACACTCTTAGCACAAAATATAGCTTATAACTATCAGGTTGGATCAGATTTTAAGCTGTCCAAAGACATTCTCTTCTCTCTCTCTCTCTCTCTCTCTCTCTCTCTCTCTCTCTCTCTATATATATATATATATATATATATATATATATATATAAACAAACAAATAGAGAGAGAGCACCAACACATAGTATACATATTTAACAAAACATAAACAAGTGCAAAAGTGCTTATTGGACTTATACCAAAACAAAAAGAATAAAAAGCTTATCTGATGTATATGATGGTAATAGATCCTTAAGTTTCCAGGAAAAAGTTCACACGGAGCTAGGACTCAAACAAAAAATAGCAACAAATAGTGAAATACATTCCAGACCACATGTCACAGTATGAACAGAAGAAGTTCAAAGGAATTCATCATCCAAAATGTATTATCATAAAAGACAAGCAAGTGCCCGTACAATAAAACCGGCTTATCTGTAGTTCACCGATTGGAACATTCCTCTCAGGATAGACAACTCCTGGCCAGATGAAGAAAAACGTCCCAAGACTGCTCATAAATGGAGAGTACAATCCACCATTCCTTGACGCGTTTCGACGTGTTTCGTCATTCACGGCTTTCTCAAAGGGTTTCAGAAAGTCGTGCCCACTTTATAATATACAGGCCAATCTATCCTGAACAGTGATACTTTAGAATAAAGTTAAAGGTGTTGTTCAGCTTGATATCACCCCCCTACTAAGTATCCATCCAGTGCATCACATTCAGGGGGGAGATATCCCTGGGATCCTTCACCATTACCTATTAGCAGCGGCTGATTATTAGCAATTGAAAGGAGAATGAGCATAACTTATTAGGTAAAGCACCCTAATGATGTGTGCTATACTGGGGTTACTTAGTACAGAGAGGTTGTTTGGTATAGTGTATATCTACTCACCGCTCCAATGGCCCCTGATCTTCCCATCTGAGCAAGCAATGGGACAGATGCATGTGCACAGGAGCCCAACATGTACTTTCAGGTCCATCACAGTGGCTAGTGGCTCCACTGCACATACCCCAGCCTCCGTCTTCACTCTCCCACACTAACATGTTTACTAATACTGAGGTCATATATCTTGGTTGCAGCGTTCATTATATTATCATCCGCTGCTGTGTCCTGTCTGTCTGGATCTCTATTGAATATTACGAAGAAGCAGGGAGACCAGTGCAGAGAGATCAGTGTAAATGAAAACAAATTTCTTTGCACAGAGTACTGCACAGGTCCTTCATAATATTAAGAACAGTGAGATCTCCACTGACAACAGCACACTGCATTCAGATAATGTGAATGAACACTCTACCTACATATTATACAGAGAACGTTTACTTACACCAAGCTATCTGTAGCTCAGTTCAGGACTTAATCAGCTATCCGTTGTCCTCTAACGCTAGGAAATTAAGCATCCTATACTGTCAGCCAGGATTGGCATTGCCCGTGACCGAGGTATGGAGTCTAACATGCCTGCAAGGAAGTATGAACTCCACCTTAGGTCGCGGCCCTCAGCCCTGGTTCCCAGCATGAAAGGCTGATAGGGCAGAAGCCAATAGGGAATGTCAAGGAATCCGGAACAGTATCGGTCAGACAAAGAAATTACAAAATCAGTAGGGAGAAGAATGGTCAAGACAATCCAAGGTCAGGTTCACAAGCAAAGGTTTAAGGTCAGGAACCAAGCTGGAGAACTGGTACACAGGACATATCACAGGAAAGTATCACAAGGTATGCTGGGGTAAAGGAGACCTAATACTCTGGCTGTATATTCTGCACAGAGCAGGTTTAACTAGTGTAGGTAATTTCACTTGGGCAGGCGCTGTTCAGTAAGTTCTAAAGAGCAGCGATTCCACACACTGTCCCCTAGGGGACATGAGAATGAAGCAGAAGATACTACCTGGTGGCTGGAGTACTGGGAAACGAGTGCACTGACTGTCATGCTGCCAAAACCCTGCTGGGAAAGGAGCACTCTGGACCTCAGATTCGGTAAGTGGACTTGATCTGGTCTGGTATGTGGCACCTGCTCTCCACAATCCATGTAATGAAATTAGGCAACTTTCCATTTGGATTAGCTACAGCTGCAGCCAATAAGCACAAACCCTGCCTGTGCCAGACAATTCCACTCAGTTCTCACCTGAAATAATTGGCTGCTGCACAATCAACCATTAGTTGTAGTGTATGGCCACCTGCAATATAGCCATTCCTCTTGATTCAATGTGTAATGTAAGATAAATGCACCCACCACTTACCATGTAAGTAAAGTATAACATCTCCATGGCCACTGTTACTAAGTCCTATGCCCACTATAAATAGTCCTATGTCAGCATAATACTAATAATTGGAGTGTGGGAGGAAACCGGAGCACCTGGAGGAAACCCACACAAACACAGGGAGAAAATACAAACTCCACACAGAGAAGGCCATAGATGGGAATTGAACTCATGACCCCAGTGCTGTGAGGCAGAAGTGCTAACTCACTTTAACAGTCCCTTACCCACCATATAAAGCTCCATGCCAGCATAACTTCCCAAAAACACACGCCATACTGTTCTTTGTCCCTCACAGTCACAAAGACAGGTGTTAATGTGAGGGTACTTACTTGTTTATAGCCACAAATGGGGCACTTCCTTTGTGCGTTAATGCTTTCACTGGATAGACCATGAATGCAGCTTATTAAAGTTTTGAGGGCATATTTGCTAAACTGCAGGTTTGAAAAAGTGGAGATGTTGCCTATAGCAACCAATCAGATTCTAGCTGTCATTTTGTAGAATGTCCTAAATAAATGATAAGTGAATCTGATTGGTTGCTATAGGCAACATCTCCACTTTTTCAAACCCGCAGTTTAGCAAAGCTACCCCTTGGTCTTTTCAGTGCTTGTTTGACCTAATTTGAGTATTGAAACATAGTTTGTCATAGTGATCTACTGCTCAATAACTGTCAAACGCATTGCAGGACAACACAAGGTATATGGATAGAAATTGCCCCATCAATATGCACCCTTATTATACTACACAAAATAAAGAAGACATTGTCCTAATGTCCTATGTCATTAAGGTGTATATTTGTAATTGAAAGCCTCATCGCGGCAGTTATCTCTGTAATGTAACAAAAATGATTGCATGGGGAAGATGAGCGATAATCACAAAACAATTCTAGCCCCAAACCCCAAATGGTAAAGGTTACTTCTTCACCAGGCCACTTTTGGCAGATGTGTGCATGATACATATGCTACCAGTGTACAATAGCTATGTTTTATTTTAATTATAAAAAAGAGAAAATAAATGAAAAATAAGTTTCTATTTATCTTTTCTCCCATTTTAATTTTAAATAAAGAGTACAAAAATATAGAGTAACCCCAAAAACTATAGTAATAATTGAACAATTTAACTGAAAAAATATATCAATTTTAAATGTTAATAGGAGTATCCTGACGGAAATTTTATTAGATTAACTTTTCCATCCTTTATATAAAAAAACACCTAACAAAAGTAAAAAACATTAGTGAAGGAGTCACAGCTGACACCTGTTTGTTTTAGTTAATAAAACACATTTTAGGTGCTATTAAATTTAATTTAAAATGGGTTATCCATCATACAGGCAAGGGTAAGTGCAGCTGATGACCCATTATATCATTAATGGAGACAGATTGATTGGTCATCAAGTGTAAAAAAAATTGCTATCACCACTTTGATCGAGTTTTGCTTTGCTTCATTTTAATATTCTTTTAAAGGAGAATTTAACCCTGTTTAATTCTACATCCCCAAACAACAACAAAGATAGCTGGAATCATTGTTATTGATTTTTCAGATGCCTTACAGTTGAAATAGAGAACTGTTTGAACATATTTAACCCAACCTTGATAAAAGAGGATGACTAACTGTAAGTTGGGAGGGAGGTTTACTCAAAAAACTCCTCTTGCCCTGGTAAAGCGATTAAAGGCCTCCTTATATCCTTATTGGACAGTCAAGGATTTCATTCAAATGATCTGTCACATCTTTATACTGTCTAAAAGCTCTCTAAAGTTATTATCATTGTCGTCATTGATTGAGAGTGAAGAAAACTGCATATACATAAATCAGGGACATACAAGGCAAACAAAATAAGTGCAGGTGTGGAAACAAAGGGTAGGGAGGATTCTGCTCGAAAGAGCTAGGGTAAAGCTGGGTGTACAAATAAAATTTGTTCTTTCACCTCAATCTCAACTATCCCTTGTCACTCAGACTTGCCTCATTTATTTTTCACTTTAAAATACAGTAAAGCCTCATTGCTACAGAGAAACCAATATGTCTACATAACGTATTTCAGTCATAAGGTACAAGAAATATTAATAATAATGCTTTGCAGATGATCATAGTCATTTGGGTATATGAATTTACTGGGGAGATTCAATTCAAGGCAAAATGCCGCCAGACATTACCGATGCCTCTGCGCACATTTGTCACCTATTGCGGTAAAGAATCTCCGCTCTTTTTTCTGCGCACCTCTACGGCTAGGCGAGGAAAAATGAGCAACGAAACAACACCACGGAATGCTGTCGCGGACTGATCTGGATTCGCTTCACATCGCTTTGAATTAAATCTCCTCTTATAAATAAAAAATTACTGGATAGCATTCACCCTAAGAGCATAACTGCCCTCTATATATCCACCATGACCATAATGTGCAGCCGAATAGCCCCAATGCCCAGTCGTGCCTGTCTGATAAAGATCTAGTCAAAATGGACTCTTATACATGCACACGAACTGATTCCTTTTCTTTAGAGTGTAATTAGTAACTTTAATTATTCAGTGACTTCTGACAAAATGACTCAGATTGATGAGAGCACAGTCACACAGGTACGTCACTAGGTCTGTGTAGTCCGAGTGAATTATACAGTATTGATACCCATTTAATACAGACTAATTGCAGAGGGTGACAGCTAGGAATTACAGGATGCAATGGAGCTATTTTTGTACAATCTACAAATCATTTCATGTTAGATAATTTTTTTCTAAAAATTAGCCAACTTGTTGCAGAAAGTGTAAATCTTTTAAAACAGAGTCATGTTTCGAATTAGTCATTTCTCTATGGCGAGATTAGTTGAGTCATTTAATGTCATTCCAAATTAATTGAGGTCATGCACCTTTGATGCGGATCACGTGATTGGAACCATATTGTGCCAAGATCACATGACTGCTAAAGAGGGAAATTTATAGAGAAGAGTTTTTAGCAGTAAGAAGCATATTTCAATGGTAGCTCTTAAAAATACGTTAACACCCAAATAGCCGTATTATTTTGTAGAAGAGCTTGATTACTGACTCCCTCTGAGGTTAATTCTTAAATAAAAACCAAGGTCACTTTTTTATAGCTACATACATGACTGTTTAAACTGTTTCACCAAACTCAACCTGTGGGCAGCAGGGTGGCTAAGTGGTTAGCACTTCTGACTCACAGCGCTGGGGTCATGAGTTCAATTCCCGATCATGGTCTTATCTGTGTGGAGTTTGTATGTTCTCCCTGTGTTTGCGTGGGTTTCCTCCAGGTGCTCCAGTTTCCTCCCACACTCCAAAAACATACTAACAGGTTAATTGGCTGCTATCAAAATTGACCCTCTCTGTCTGTATGTTAGGAATTTAGACTGTAAGCTCCAATGGGGGCAGGGACTGATGTGAATGAGTTCTCTGTACAGCGCTGCAGAATCAGTGGCGCTATATAAATAAATGATGATGATGGTGAACCTTCTTTTGCTTTTCAAAGCCATTAATGTAGACACATTTTATCTGTGCGCACAGGTTTGCTTAGTTAAGTGAAATACACAAATGCCGAATCCCTTTCACACGGAGGATGCATTGTAGAAAATAATGCAAAATTACTGCACCGCAGGAAAATGAATGTAAGTTTAACGAAAGAAATTACTTTACCTCCATGCTGATAAATTTAAATAAGTTAACAGACTGAAATAATTGGAAATTGTAATTTAATTACAATGAGACTTAGAAAGGTCTTTTTAAACTACAGCATTAACAGCGTAGATATGATCCCTATTGATATTGTAACATTACCGTAAATTAAAGTGGCCAGTTAAGTAATACAGCTGTGAGTAACTGCATAAATAATGCTATTTTATTTTTACATTTAATCCACAGAAGGAAATCTATGACATTCTGGGCAGAGATATCTTAATGATAATGGAAGATACAAATAATACACCCAACGGTACCTGTAGGAGATAATTAATGATGTGGAACTCTGCAAGGGTTAAAATACTTAGAGATTTAGATGCTGCTTCTGATATAGTTAAACCTTCCTAATTTTGCTATTGCGTGTTATTTTCCAATAACACGTCCATAGTGACGGTTCCGTTACGGGTCATCGAGCGGAACTAGACTCCCCTAAACCTACATGTAAGTAACGGATAGCTTCAGTTTTTTGGTATATCATTCTGGAAGCTGATGGTGTGTTTTCTTTTGAGTTGCATGGAACGGGGACAATATCGGTGAGGTCTGAACACATGAAGTGTACAACAGAAGCCACGGAATATAACAAACTATAACTGAGGATTGCACACGGTTGTGCTTTGTACTATGTTGCTGGTTAGATGTGATTATTACAAGTTTGAATAAGGGTTTCTGACGTTATAGGTAGTATATTGAGTTTGGCTGAGCGCTACAGTATATTTTGTGTTATTGAGTGTTTTTAGGAGGGTGGGACCTCCTACTGCAGCTGCACGCCAACTTTTTTCATGTGCAGACAGAGCTAGTGCGCAGAGGTCATTATTTGTTTATTAAGGTGTTATTTTCCAAGAAGATTGTTAGACGTAAGGGGAGGGTAAGTGATAAGGGAAGTGGAGGCCAGTCATAGAATCCTAAGATATTGTGTTATTTTGTATCTATATTAATCAGATGAATCCATTGATTAATACTTGTTGTAAAATGATTGATTCTTAATATGTTGCTATGTTGAATGTATCTATAGAATAACGCCTGGGCACTGCCTCAACGGCAGTAGAAAATCTACTTTGACATTCTGCCATACAATCTGTATTCTTTGCTATAAACTATATAAACTAGTAATACCTTCTGTAGTGGGCTAACATCAAGTCACCAGCCGTAAGTACGGAGCAGAAGAACAGGTATGGATACAGGAGGGGAGGGGGCCCTGCTCAAATGAGCTTACATCCTAAGGGAGTATGAACAAGACTCAGGCACAAAGGGAGTCAGTTGACGTATATGGGAGGGAGAAGGGACCGGGAGGAGAGAGGGGATAATGAGTTAGGTGGAAGGATGGTAGGCTTTAAGGAAGAGGTGAGTTGTAAGTGCTCATTTGAAGGAGCTTAGATTGGGAGAGACGGATGGAGCGAGGGAGGTCGTTCCAGTGAAGGGGGGCTGCACGGGAGAAGTCCTGGATTCTGGAGTGGAGTCCTGGATTCCACATTTCATAGGATAAGAATATTCGAAAAACATTTATAGTTTCTATTAGCCTTATTTGTTATTATATCTTATGCATTGAAGGAGATGTATCCTGTGGAACTGTTACGTACATAACGCAGCTTCCATGTACAACTGTGAAAATATGTATCATGATCATCATCATTTATTTATATAACGTCACTAATTTCGCAGCGCTGTACAGAGAACTCACTCATATCAGTCCCTGCCCCATTGGAGCTTACAGTCTAAATTGCATCACACACATACACTAGGGTCAATTTGTTAGCAGCCAATTAACCTACTAGTATGTTTTTGGAGTGTGGGAGGAAACTGGAGCACCCGGAGGAAACCCATGCAAACACAGGGAGAACATACAAACCACACACAGATAAGGCCATGGTCGGGGATTAAACTCATGACCCCAGTGCTGTGAGGCAGAAGTGCTAACCACTTAGTCACCGTGCTGCCCATGTATTTACTGACAATACTAAACTAATTTTATTACAATCAAGTTTGTATGGTTTCATAATTGTATAATACCATGTTCAAAAGTGTAGTAGCATTAAATTATAGCACATAGAGTTCCAGAACTGAGATTTACACCTGTAACCAAAGAACATCGCAGGGCCAATTGCAAAATTTAGAGGAGTGCCCGGCGAAGCCGCTCCAGCCTCCCAGGATTCCTGTCTGCTCAGAGGAAGACCCCGCTCTGCTTTTCTGAGTATGCACAGGTTTGAGGCATGTGCTGAGGAGTACGCTGCTTAGGCACCGGGTCGGCAAATGCTCAAAAGACGCTCACCAATCTGCTACTCAGAGAGCAAAGTTAGGGTATTGGAGGGTGACCTGACATTGCTGAGATCCCCTCGCCTTTAGGACCTGTGTCAGCTGTACCTTCTGCAGTGGCTGTAGTTCCAGCTCTGTCTGCAATGTTACAGAACCCGAAAACCATTAGTTAGCAGGGTGTAGTATGCTAGTATCATGGGATCTCATAGTTTACTCATCCCTACTTTTGAATCTACCAAAATGTCCAATCTTTCCTTTCAATGACAGATCGTCTGACGATACAGGAAAACTATTTCTATATCTACTATAACTAGACTATGACTATCTCTTTATATACAACATAAGTATCCTTGGAACACTTTATTAATTTACCTTTGGCAAGTTGACACTAGACTTCATCTCTCAAAACCTACCCATTGGCTATAAACTTACTCTAATAGTCAAGGTAGGGCTGCAATATCTGACAGGTTCTGGGACTGGGGAGAAGGGCATCTTCTGGTGATGGTTAGTGAGAGGAAGTTTAGGGATAAGGATCTCTCAGTGGTTCTGAACTCTTTAGTTGCATGTCGACCAAAAAACCTGGAAGAATAGAGAAAAAAAACCAACAACCTGGTGTAGTCACCCCACCTCCCCAAATAGCTTAACCAACCCTAGGGCTGCCAGCCTAAGCTGATTAAGGGGGTGGGCAAAAAGCATGGGGACCCCTGATTTTACTACTACCATAGCTAGGCATTGCCAACCGGGACTGGTGGCACTATAGCAGGGAAAACCTGCAACGTGGGGTCCCACTGAATGCAAGAACATCCACTTTATCTTTGAGTGCAAAGGACCCTTTCCACAGGCTACAATTTCAGGGGCATAAGGGAGAGAGGAATGGGTCTATGCACGTAGTCAATATACAGTAAGGACGTGGCAAGCTTGAGCGCACACAGCAGTTTTCAAATCAAGCTTGAAGCATCTCAATGGTACATGTTTTTCAGTCGTATCAATTGCATCAGGTACAGGTCAAGTGTAAGTGCTGAGTGATAATGATGTCGGTCACATATGCAGGCTAGAACATGTGTTTGAAATCAAGAGCAACTGTAAAAAATGCATTCTATGTACAGTGGACATTCATAATGTCCTAAGAAATGTATTTCATTGGGGGGGGGGGGTAAGTACTACATTTTTTATGTTTTGTCATTAATGAAAATATTATTGATTGCTGATAGTCATTGAGTACTTTTTTCCCGGTGCTTGTGGGACTTTATACTCCATATATGTATTGTACATATCCAGCAGTGTATTGTGTCTGTCAGAGTAGAGCGCACCTAGATCCGTTTACAACAAGAAACATTTCTTCAGGTCCGCTCCTAGTTGTATACGGACGTGCGTATGTCCGAATAATGTGCGTTTTAGAAAAAAACGCAATTTATGTTTTTTTTTGCGTGCTGTAATGAATCAGGCCCAGAATGTGTATAATGAAATGTTCAAAAAATAGTTTGATGACTATAGCTAAATGCCAACTTACCGTAGTATTTTATAACAATATATAATATTGCGCCGATTCCATGAATCTGAGCAATAATTAAGAGCTTCCCAAGCAGAAGGGGCCGTTAAGTTTGAGGAGTTAACTTGAACTAGCGGTGTTTATACCACCGCCTTTGGAAGTGTGATGTGTAGAACTTGTGCCCTGATAATTGGCCCTGTACCTTTAATGTGCCCCCTATTCCAAAAAAAGCTGCCAGTCTGCTCCTGCCTTCAGCAGTGCAGGAAATAGAATAGCTGTAATGACTTTCCTATAGTAATAAAAGCTAAAGAACATTGTTGATGTATAAGATAGGGCCACAGCAATCCAGACATGAATGATGAAAATGAGAGGCGCGATAGCAGGTGAGTTATACAGTGGCAAGACTCGAGTGCAATGCATTTTAAGAAGAGCCGGCAGCAGACAGACAATATGCCATGCACAGCGTGTTTTGCTCTTATCCATTAATTTTTTTTTGTGTAATGTATTCCGAATACATTTCTGTTTAAAAAAACATTTCATCATGTAAATGAGCTGCTGTACCGGCACCCGATGTGCTAAAGTTGAAACTTCTCCTCGTTGAATTGAGGCTGAATTGGATCCTATCATGTTTACTTGTGTTATATTGAAGCCGTGGCCTCGCCAGGGACCTCTCAGTAAATTGAATAACCTTTACTGTGACAATCACAATGGGAGAGGTGAGAACAGGAATTTTAGATCATGAACCCATGGAGAAAAGCGATCTCGGTGTACAGTTGTGATGAAAATGATGCTACCCTGCTGGATAGCACAGACTGGGGATCACACACGCCGCAGACTTTGGATGAAAAATGTACCTGCCTTTTTCAGAACAACTTTAGTTTAAGTCTTTCTTGAAGGTTTAAACCTTTACATTCCCTTTTTTTTTTCCAAAGCCATAAAGAACAAAGTAATATAAGTAATATAACTTCTTGTTTTCACGCTTGCCCAAGTCAGAATGAGATCAACAATAATTAAAGCGGAGTCCAGCTTTAGATTAATTGATTAAGCTCTTAAAAAGCTTGTCTCATTGATTTTATTTGTTATGGCTTACATCAATAATATTTGATCGGGTTTTAAACTACACCAAAGGTTGTGGCTTTGTTTCAAGCTCTCTATAAGAGTAGCATGCAATCAGGGTTGCCTCTAAAGCTGGCTACACACATTTAGATCTGGACAGTTGGCCGGATGGTCAAACGTTTGGATACCATCTCTGTGAGATCGTCAGGCAACTGCACACAGATAAGGATCAAAGCAGACACAGGTCATTGCCATATTCATCAAGTAACGACTACATTCTAAAGGATTTTTATTGTTCTTTGCTTTGTAAATGGTTTGTGGAGGGCTACACATATGAGGTTATACGCCCCCCCGCAGGTCTAGTTTAGTAAAGACCTTAGATCCAGCGATTCTATCAAAGAGCTCAGAGATGAGTGGCAACGGGTATCTGTTCTTTATGGTGATGGCATTCAATCGCCGGTAGTCAATACACGGCCGTAGGGAACCGTCTTTCTTTTTGACGAAGAAAAATCCTGCGCCCGCGGGAGAGGAGGACTTCCTGATAAAGCCACGCTGAAGATTCTCAGAGATATAGGTGGTCATAGCAGTGTTCTCGGGGAGAGATAGGGGATAGATTCTGCCATTAGGAAGTGGTTTATCAGGTAGTAATTCAATGGAACAGTCCCAGGGCCGATGAGGAGGCAGGATCTCAGCTGCAGCTTTGCAGAACACATCTTGATAGGCAATATATGAAGGTGGTAATTCAATGTGAGGAGATATCAGATGACAAGGAAGAGAGGTCTGGCCTGGTTTTAGACCAGACAAACAGGACTTAAAACATTGTGAGCCCCAAGAAGTAACCATCGCACGATTCCAATCAAATTGGAGTGAGTGACGCTCGAGCCAAGGCAATCCTAGACTGACAGTGTTGACAGAACGAGGAAGAACCAGGAACTCGATGACTTCAGAATGTAGCACCCCTACCGTCAGCCGAACAGGAGCGCAGGTGTGAGAAACAGACCCGTTGGAGATCTGATTCCCATCTACCGCGGTGAGGAATAACGGCTGAGGCAATTTGATAGTAGCTAATTGGAGGTGCGATGCCAGAGTGGCGGAGATGAAATTTCCGGCAGAGCCAGAATCCACAAAGGCTAAGGTCTCAAAGGGGCCGACAGATGTATGCAAGGAGATAGGCATGAGGCAGTCGTTGCTAGAAATGGTGTAGGGAGTAATAACTCCAACTGATAAATCGGTCTCCCTTCCACCGATTAGGAGGGGGCGTTTCCCGGTCTCTTGGTACAAGATGAAATGGTATGACCAGGATCTCCACAATACAGACATAGGTTTTGCTTGAAGCGTCGTTGACGTTCCTCGGCAGAGAGTCGGGAACGGGCGATTTGCATCGGTTCTTCTTGATGAACCGGGTTTTGAAACATGGGAGCAAGGCGAGTAGAGGACCATCTGGAAGTGGCACGTTCCTGAGTACGCTCACGGAAACGTAGATCAATGCAATTGCATAGAGAGATCAGGGAATCCAAATCAGCGGTAAGCTCACGAGAGGTTAACTCATCTTTAACTCGGTCTGACAGTCCTTGCCAAAAGGCTGCTACCAAAGCTTCGTTATTCCAACTGAGCTCAGAGGACAGAGTGCGGAACTGTATTGCATACTGCCCGACGGTCTGGGATCCTTGGCGGAGGTTAAGGAGACTGGAGGCAGCTGAGGAGATGCGTCCGGGCTCATCAAAAACCTTGCGGAAGGTTTCAATAAAGGTGGTGACGTTGGACAGCATAGGGTCATCTCGCTCCCACAGGGGGAGGCCCAAGCGAGGGCCTGTCCGGATAATAAGGACATAATAAATGCCACCTTAATGCGTTCAGAGGAAAAAGATGCAGGATTACACTCAAAGTGGATGAGACACTGATTAAGGAATCCTCTGCATTTTTTAGGCTCTCCGTCAAATTTGTCCGGTGGAGAGAGTCTCAGGGCTGCTGAGGAAACCACTGCAGGGGAGGAGGAGGTGGCGGCGCCAGCCGCGGTAGTCACGGGAACATTTTGAGAAGAAGTCATGGAGGCCTGGAGGGTCTCAAGGCGAGTTGCGACTCCTTGGATACAATGAAGTAACTGTGCCTGCTCCGCTTCTTGTTTCTCCACCCTATGAGCCAGGTGGAGTAGAAGGTCACGTGCAGAGGGTTCATTAGCTGAGTCGATTGACATGGCCAGAGCAAACTGTCACAGACGTGACCTTAGTACCTGCAAGTATTGGCACTACTACACCAGGAGGCGCGGAGTCTAACACGCCGCTGGTATTCACCAGGGACCCCCGCAAGGAAGTTTGGACTTAGCAGCAACGACGTGCAGGTCGCAGTCCCCCCAGGTAGTTACTTAGAGAAATAGACATAGAGAAATCCGTAGTCAAACTGGCAGAGTCAGGAACCAACCGGGCAGATGAGGTACCGAATCAGGAGACAGAGAATGGTCAGCAGGCCGAGGTCAAAACCAGAATATCAGGATGGAACAAAGGGAGAATCCGAAAGTGATGTCAGGAAGCCGGGTGAAATACTGGAGTCAAGACAAGATAATACTAATGCAGGAACGCTGGAGACTAGGTAAACCAGTTGCTCTGGCACCCTAATGGTATTAGAGCAGGCTTTAAATAGGAAGCAGTAACTCCTCATTGGTGGGCAGTGGATCGGCGGTCAGTTGTTCTGACCGCCGACAGGAACTGGAAAGTGCGTCCCGTTGCTATGGCGATGGGCGCGCCTGCGCACCGCGTCGCCGGAAGACGCGTCCCCGTTGCTTAGCAACGGGGCACTCTGAAGACGGACGTCCGGTCCTGCCCGAGGAGGAGGCGCAGGGACGGCGTCTGACATACAGTAATATCGCAGTAATAAATAATGACAGTAAAACAATATCACATTATTAATACCATGGAATGATTGGACTAAGCCCCTAAGCCGTGACTTTTTTTATTTTTTAGTATAATAGTCTTTCTGTGATATAATGACGCCGTGGAAGATAGGAGACATAGTACACAAAGATCAATCATGTTCATCCAACAGTCTTTAGTATCCTGGGGGGTATATTTACTAAACTGTGGGTTTGAAAAAGTGGAGATGTTGCCAACCAATCAGATTCTAGTTATCATTTATTTAGTACATTCTACAAAATGACAGTAAGAATCTGATTGGTTGCTATAGGCAACATCTCTACTTTTTCAAACCCGCAGTTTAGTAAAAAGATCTTCTAAACTCCCAGCATTCTTGGCTCCTACAACATCTTTAAAGCAACAGATGGATCAGTTGATCTGGAGTTGGAGCTTTATCCCACAATGCACCCATAACCTGGGGATTTCTTCAAAGGCTTCCAGCCATATCACATGAGTTGCGGTTATCTTGAAGTTCTGGGGCATCTGCTTAAGTCACCAGCACCCTGCTCTGCACATTTATTCTGAAAGGTGCTAACAGCGGCAAATGTCTGAGGAACCAGCACATGTGATTATATAGCCTTCTTGATGTCGGGTGATCCTGTCTTGTCTTCCATTTGAATTCTGTGATTTGAGACTACAGTGATCCACCATAGTTGGGGCATGCTTGCCTCGTGTGGATAACACCTAAAATTGGCTAGATACTTTTAGATCTCATAAAGATAAAATTATGAGTCCTGTTTGGACTTTTTTCTTTTTGGAGTGACTCCTGATACAAGATTCATTATGCTATCAAAAAGTAGGGAACATGTCTAACTTCACCTAATGTCTCCTGAGGTTCCTTCTCGTTCTGACTCTCACTTGAGAAATATTTTTAATTTCTACCTGTCCTTTCTTAACCTCCATAAAATGTGTGTTTGTTCTTTTGCTTCCCAACGGGATTGAAGTACAGGCAACCTCACACCACTCCTGGGATTTTCAGTTGACTTTTACAACTACTAAATGTTTGTTTCAGTGTCTGCTAGAAAATGAGTTCTGAAAAGGACATGTTGGGCAAATTGAACTGACTTGAACTTATCCACCTCAAGACTCTAAAATGATTTGTCACACGGAGAACGTCTTTTTCATAATCATAAGGACACTCTGCGTCCTTAATCCTCAATCTGTCACCTCTGTTTCTAAGGGAGACTGAAGTGACAGGGTGCACCTCCGTCGCCCTTTCTACATTTTTTTTCCGTGTCCCTACTGCCAAATGACTATTATCAGCAGGTCAGACTTTTTATTTTCCTGTGCAGACACTAACATCACAGTCCATTAATTCATGAAAGGGTACACAACTCCGGTCTCTGTGATCATATACTGCGGTTTAGAAGCTGTCATATGAACAAAAAATGACATCCTAATGCTGCTACCGTACTGGCTGCTGCGTGCTCCGCTCATTAGTCTGGCTGTCGATTCAAACGCTTTATGGATCCGAAAAATATTGCAATAGACATGGGCTATAGATAAATGGCTGATAAATGGATTGTGTTGGAAAGTTAGCCTGGACTGTGAGAATATTTTATATTGTAATAAATTTAGTGTCTCCAAAGTAAAGGTTAGCTTGCTGGCTTTTAGAAGGAAGAAATTACTTACTGAAAGTACTGAGCCTAAAGGAAACATATATTCATTTTATATGATGCAAGGTTCATTTCCCTTAGATGGGCAGCAAATAACTATGATTCCACTGCAATGTATTGAGAGTCTGTTATTTCATACACACAGGCCCTGTAATATTTTGACTTTAATAATTTAATGTAAAGAACAAGTAAGGCCACTATTTGAACCGAATATGTATTAAAGGCTGTCTAATATCGAGATGTATAACATGCAAGAAATAATTGAAGGGTTTATAATTAACTAAATATGTTGATTGTTCTGTCGTTCTGCAGCAGGCTGCCATGTAAGGAAGAATGGGATTTTCTAAACAAGCAGACAGTGACTGACAGATTGGCACACCACCCAACATAAATATTTTAAATTTGGGACAGAGAACACATGCGCGAGAAAGGGGGCATGGTCACACAAGATGAGGGCATGCAACGTCACATTTGCACTGTTTGGATTGGCTGATTCAAACAGAGGAACAGGGCTAGTGACATCACAGTAGCTCACATGACTGCATTCTCATAGCTTTTTGACCAGTATCAAATCAGTAAACTGTCTTGAAGATGTGGGAGGAGCTTCAGTTGTCTGAATTTGGAGTGGGGAGATTATAATATGGGTTAGCACTTCTGCCTCACAGCACTGGGGTCATGAGTTCGATTCCCGACCATAGCCTTAACTGTGTGGAGTTTGTATGTTCTCCCCGAGTTTGCATGGGTTTCCTACGGGTGCTCCGGTTTCCTCCCACTCTCCAAAAACATACTGGTAGGTTAATTGGCTGCTATAAAATTAACCATAGTCTCTCGGTCTGTGTGTGTGTGTGTGTGTCAGGGCATTTAGACTGTAAGCTCCAATGGGACAAAAACTGATGTGAGTGAGTTCTCTGTACAGTGCTGCGGAATTATATAAATTGTTGCTGCTGCTGCTGATGATGATGATGAATACTGGTGAACAATACAATTTACTTACAATGCTTCTATTTGATTTTTGTTTTATTTGAGGGATTAGTGTTTCCTTCAAGTCCTTTACAATTTAGAAATGCAAACTAAATAACACATATATGAGCAAAATATATAAATAAATAAAAATAGAGAATAGTCTTTATGTTTTAACGTATAGCTTTACCTTTGTGCACTGGCATTTCCTTTCTTCTACCTCTCTTTTATACCTAAGTATCCAATTCTGTAACATTTGCCTATAACGTCCGAAATGAGTCAATAATAATGTAGGCCCTGATTCATTAAGGATCTTAACTTGAGAAACTTCTTATTTCAGTCTCCTGGACAAAACCATGTTACAATGCAAAGGGTGCAAAGTATCATTCTGTTTTGCACATAAGTTAAATACTGACTGTTTTTTCATGTAGCACACAAATATCAACTTTAAATTTCAGTTTACAAATAAGCTATCAAGTATTTGTGTGCTACATGAAAAAACAGACAGTATTTAACTTATGTGCAAACAGAATGCTAATTTGCACCCCTTGCATTGTAACATGGTTTTGTCCAGGAGACTGAAATTAGAAGTTTCTCAAGTTAAGATCCTTAATGAATCAGGCCCGTAATTATCATTTATTGGACGTTTGATGAGTAAATTCAATAATGCTATTCATTCATGTGTACAGGGCATTTTAGCTCTTAAAATGTTCTGATGCAATTGTTTTCTAATGTGGATCTAATTGATAGAGTGAGATCCCTCCCTTTCATCATGCTATATTGCAGGAAACATGAAAAGATGGGCAAATATATAGCTTGAAAAGATAAATGACAAATTTCGACATAAATCAGCGGTAAATTATAAACAGCATACAAATAAATTACTTCCCCAACATTTTTTATTATTCACCAAGCTTTATTGATAAGTTACACTAATGCTGTTCTGTTCAGCTATCTCAGACACTCGATTTATCAAGATGAAAAAGATATTTGTTTAACAAACATTTTGCTGGAGACCTGTGTTTATGTGATGAGAGAACAGAATAGGACACCGAACAATCCTTGTATATAAATAAGAATTTTCAGCTATAATTTTAGTTTTAATCCAGTCAGGAATAATTTTACCTAAATTATCTAGAAATAGATATTAGGAAAAAAAAGAATATATGCAGTACCAAATAATGATTTATAAATTATAACTGCAATTTGTGATAGCATTGTACTAGAGGAAGACTGCAAATCAGAATCATCCGGTTTCCCTGAAAATTGCATTTTAATATCACTGTATCAAAAAGATAAGGAGTAGATAATATATCACATTGAAAGTAAGGACATTTTGTATAATTTAACTTATAGTGGTAAAACAGAATTCTTAAGTGGAGAGGATCATGGGAATTTTTTTTTCTACCAGAGATCAATTCCTGTTTGACATTATAGTAATAATATATCACATTTTACACTTTTGTATTCACAGCTACAAATAGCCTGAAATGTCAGTGAGAATATCCATTCTACTTAATAAGAAAATGCTGGAGCAAAAATGGACTTTAATATTGTTAGAGTGAGACCTGCACATGACCATATCCTATTAGCTTTAAGTGTCAGCAGCAAAATGTACACCTTTTAAAGTGTAAGGGTTATAGCAAAAATCCTATTGTGTATAAATTTAAGCAAAGGTCAACTAAAGGCTGCAGATTATTATTGTAAAGTCTACTGAGGTTGAGCAGGAGGTAAATTTAACAAAGTACGATTTGACATTTATTCACCTTTATTTATGCACCTTCAAATGTGTGCGCACACACACACACACGTGCACGCACACACATACACACACACACGTGCGCACACACACGCACACACACACACGCACACACACAAACACACAAACACACAAACACACACACACCTCCTATCTATTAATCTATCTATCTGATTAATGAGCTGCCTGATTTGTGACCACTAACACATACTTGCCAACTCTCCCTGAATGTCACGGAGACTCCCTGAAATAGGGGTGATCTCCCTCACTCCCTGAAGAGCCTGGCATTCTCCCTGATGCTGAGCCGGTACAAGACGTGGTTGGCTTCGCCATCTGTGGCATGATGACACAGTTCAGAAATTGTGTCCTATGTCCACGTATTGATGCCTATGGAGGTGGCCATTTTCATGGAGACCAAGATTTAATCAAAGACTGACAGGTAAGACAACATGACTTCAGTAATGGAGACAGAAATGTAAAAGACACTTCAGCCTGTAGAGATTCATTAGCTGATTTTCTTTAAGGCATAATTGCCTACTCTCCCGGAATGTCCAGGAGACTCCCGCATTTCTGGGAGACCTCCTGGGATTGCAGGACAACCTTCCGGTTCTCGCCCCCGCAATAGATAAGTGGCGGAGGGCAAGGCTTAATGACACAAATATTGTGTCATCTTAGCCCCGCTCCCTGCTGTAATTGGCCAAAATTATGACAATCGTTTAGGGGGCAGTGCCAAAATGATGCGATTCGTTAAACCCTGCCCCGCATGCCCACCTCCCCCGGGATCTCCCTGAAGCCAATGAGGCAAGCATGCACTAACACCTCAAGGAAGTTGAAACCCTTGAATGACGTTAGCAGCAAAGTTCTTGCAAAAGCCAACATGTATGAATTATTATATCTAGAGAACTGGGGCCTGATTCATTAGGGAAAGTAAGGCAAAAAAATTAGTAAGTTTTCTCCTGGACAAAACCATGTTGCAATACAAGGGGGGGCAAATGAGTTTATTATTTTGCACATAAGACAAATACTAGCTGTTTTTTCATGTAGCACACAAATACTTGATAGCTTTATTTGTACACTGACATTTTAAGGTGATCTAGAACATGTCCTACCCCAACTGTAAATCTGCCATCACATTTTAAATTTGCCTCCCCTCCAATGCAACATGGTTTTGCCCAGGTGGAAAGTTACTCATTTTTTTAAAAATTTTCTTTCCTTAATGAATCAGGCCCCTGGTATCCATAAAGTTCTAAAACAAAAACTAAAGAATAATTGCTGCTGCTCAATCATAATGAGACACACATGATCACTAAACATCTCCTCCTACAGGTACTGTGAGGAGCCCTGCTACACAAGGTAATGGGGAGGGGAATAAAGGACTAACAAACTGGGCAACTGTCATGAGCCCAAGTCACACAGGAGCCAAAACCTTATTGTTTTCCTTAAAAAAAGAATTAAATTATAGACAGCTATTGTCCCTGACCCCCTAGCTGCCCACCACTGCCTCTGTTCCTGCTGCTAGGTCCATGACAGCTATCAGGCTCCAGTTGACTGAAGGGCACTCATACCTGCTAACAGTCCTGAAATTCTCTATTTCCAGTAGTTGAAGGGGTGAGGCGTGGAATATTTGCCTCATTCCTCATTTAAGTACAGACTTTCTAATGTTTTTTTGGCCTTAAGTGTTTAGGGTACATTTCCTCCAATCATTTTTGTTCATGTCTTGACTATTATACTCCAACCACACAGAGTTTTATAGGGACCCCTCTACAAGAAAGAGAGCATTCTAGTGATCCTTCTACGAGGCAATGGGCTTTCTAGTGACCCATGAACAAAGCAGAGATATTTCTAGTGACCTCTGTACAATACAGAGAGCATTCTAGTGACCCTTCTACCGTACAGATAACTTTCTAGGGACCACAATAGAATAGCAAGAACTTTCTAATGACCACGGTACAATAGATAGAGCATTCTAATGACCCTGGTACAGTAGAACGAGCATTCTAGTGACAATTGTCCAATTTAGAGAGAATGTTGGTGACCTCTGTACAATGCAGAATTATAGCACTTTATAGTGAAAGGATTTTACTGGGTGAACATGTGACCTCTTCTGACATTTCCACTTTTAAAGTTTGATTAATTGAGTTGGTGAAACTGTCGTAAAGTACTCTAGCATAAGACCCATCTGTCCCTCTCTTCACTGTCACTCCCTACCTTGCTTTAGAGTCCATTCAGAAGGTGGTCAGGCCGCTCTTTTCAGCTACTCACACAGAGCAGCTCTGTCTCGAACAATTCCAATTATTAAATTAGTAGCATTAACATTTAATAGACACCTCACCCAAACCAACCACAACATTAAATTAATAGATTTCATGTTTAATAAATAGACCTATTATTCCCAAACAGCCCCATCATTAAACTAAAAGCATTCTCGTTTAACAAATACGACTACGGTATTTCTTCCAAGTAGTCCAGACATGAAGATGTTTAGCCCCCACATTTAATACAGAAACCCCACATTACATTAATAGCCCTACAATTCATTACTATTCCCCTCCACGAAACTAATGATCTTGCACACTACTCTGACAGGGAGGGGAATGATCTAGACAAGGTGGCTGATCCTAGGGAGGGGTCAGCCACCAGGAAACACAGTAGTGGTGTGGACATGGTAGAGGCAGTTATTGGGCTGAAATTAGCCGTGAGAATGCACGCTATCATTTTTCTAATAACCTTTGATGTTACTGATGCACTTTGTTAGGCCAACACAATAGCTGCTGCTACTTTGTGTAGGCGGCACAGTAAAACTGTAGGTGACGCTGTTGTATATCTGGCCATTAGGAGTCTAAAAACTCTCCATAGGCAACAGGTGGTCATGAGATACTCTATAAAGGCATTAGGTATTTACCAATATTCAGAAAGACAGAATTGACTGCATTGTTATATAGTAACAAATATATTTAATATTCTATTAATATCAGAGTAGTTTGTTTTTAACAAAGTCTGACAAATATACGAATAAATTAAATAATGGCTTATGTACTGCAGAAAGCTTAAACATTCAAGGTCTTTCTACTCTGAAGTACCTACTACAAAACAATCAATGTTCTTTTCAGCTATCTCTTCTATTCAAGTTTACACTTGTCAGATATTTCAATACACGTGAATTAGGCATCCAGGCAGGCAGGCTTTTCATCACGCGGGTAGGGTATGTACCACACTGCTAGGTAGTATATTATGGCATATTTAGGCTCATTTATTACCCACAAGAATTGTGGATCAGACTGAATTCATCTATCTATCTATCTATCTATCTATCTATCTATCTGTCTCCTATCTATCTATCTATCTATCTATCTATCTATCTATCTATCTGTCTCATATCTATCTATCTATCTATCTATCTGTCTCATATCTATCTATCTATCTATCTATCTATCTATCTATCTATCTGTCTCGTATCTATCTATCTATCTATCTGTCTCCAATCTATCTATCTATCTATCTATCTATCTATCTATCTATCTATCTTGTCTCCTATCTATCTATCTATCTATCTATCTATCTATCTATCTATCTGTCTCATGTCTATCTATCTATCTATCTTGTCTTCTATCTATCTATCTATCTATCTATCTATCTATCTATCTATCTGTCTCATATCTATCTATCTATCTATCTATCTATCTATCTATCTATCTATCTATCTATATATTTATCTATCTATCTATCTAACTATCTAGCTGTCTCCTATCTATCTATCTATCTATCTATCTATCTATCTATCTATCTATCTATCTTGTCTCCTATCTATCTATCTATCTATCTATATATCTATCTATCTATCTTGTCTGCTATCTATCTATCTATCTATCTATCTATCTGTCTCATATCTATCTATCTATCTATCTATCTATCTATCTATCTATCTATCTAACTATCTATCTATCTATCTATCTGTCTCATATCTATCTATCTATCTATCTATCTATCTAACTATCTAGCTGTCTCCTATCTATCTATCTATCTATCTATCTGTCTCATATCTATCTATCTATCTATCTATCTATCTATCTATCTATCTATCTCCTGTCTATCTATCTATCTATCTATCTATCTATCTATCTATCTGTCTCATATCTATCTATCTATCTATCTATCTAACTATCTAGCTGTCTCCTATCTATCTATCTATCTATCTATCTATCTATCTATCTATCTATCTATCTATCTGTCTCATATCTATCTATCTATCTATCTATCTATCTATCTATCTCCTGTCTATCTATCTATCTATCTATCTATCTATCTATCTATCTATCTATCTATATTGTCTCATATCTATCTATCTATTTATTTATCTATCTCATATATATCTGTCTCATATCTATCTATCTATCTGTCTCATATCTATCTATCTGTCTCCTATCTATCTATCTATCTATCTATCTATCTATCTATCTATCTATCTATCTGTCTCATATCTATCTATCTATCTATCTATCTATCTATCTATCTGTCTCATATCTATCTATCTATCTATCTATCTATCTATCTATCTATCTATCTATCTGTCTCCTATCTATCTATCTATCTATCTAGAGAATTTTTTTTTCCACTTACCCGGCAGTGGAACGCATATGCGTTCCAACAACAGGAAGTTCGGCATTTGGAACGCAAGTTTGCGTTCCAAATGCCGAACTTCCTGTGTTGGAACGCATATGCAGAAGTTGAAGCCGAGGGACCGGACACCAGGTAAGTTCACCCGTGTATAAGCCGAGTGCCCTTTTTCAGCATACAAAAGTATGCTGAAAAACTTGGCTTATACACGAGTATATACGGTATCTATCTATCCATCTCAAATCTATCTATCTATCTATCTATCTATCTATCTATCTATCTGTCTCATATCTATCTATCTATCTATCTATCTATCTCTCTATCTATCTATCTATCTATCTATCTGTCTCATATCTATCTATCTATCTATCTATCTCTCTATCTATCTATCTATCTATCTATCTATCTATCTATCTATCTATCTATCTATCTTTTTTGAGAGTCCAGAGAGTCTCTCTGTGTCAGGGTCCCTCTCTGAAAACAAATGAAGTTACATCAGACCACTGCGAAACTAGAATTTGGGGACATCAAATGCACTCTAATTTTAATTGAGTCTACTGCTGTTTTAGGCGTGTCATTGTTGAGCTGCTGTGTGGACCTTCATATGCAATAGTGGAAACAGGGTCACCGGCAGGTTACAAAGTCATATATCGGCTAAACCCTTGATGGCTGAAGACTGACTACATCCTCACGGTATACAGGACATCCCTTCAGAGAAGCCATACCACTATTTGTGTCTGGTACGCATATCTCTGCACTAGTGTGACCTGTTTATTTTTTGCACTTTGCTAAATGGGACTATCTTGACTGCTACGTGGCTCTGTGTCATTTCCTACCATTTTTGCTATTTTATCCACTTCAGATACTGGGGATACCCACATGGTGGAGAGTTTTGGCTCATTTCACTCTGGTGAATAAGTTCCTTTTCTGGATTCATCTATTGGCTCCATTTATATACTGTACTACACTATTGTGCGCCTCCTCTTCTTTTTTAGATTTTTTCCTGCTACACCGCTTGATTTAGAGGATTGGCAGCCGCCCGCACAGGGGAAGTGTGACATATGAAGGAACCAGTTCAAGATATTGGACTATACTAATATTACTGGTATAGTGTCATAGCGCAGTTTGTATCTCATTTGTGTATATATATATATATGTAGGGGCCCCGGTACACTGCTTTGCCCGGGGGCCCATAATGTTGTTAAGATGGCTCTGATCTATCTATCTATCTATCTATCTATCTATCTATCTATCTATCTATCTGTCTCATATCTATCTATCTATCTATCTATCTATCTATCTATCTATCTATCTATCTGTCTCATATCTATCTATCTATCTATCTATCTATCTCATATCTATCTATCTATCTATCTATCTATCTATCTATCTATCTATCTATCTATCTGTCTCATATCTATCTATCTATCTATCTATCTATCTATCTGTCTCATATCTATCTATCTATCTATCTATCTATCTATCTATCTATCTATCTATCTAACTAACTATCTAGCTGTCTCCTATCTATTTATCTATCTATCTATCTATCTATCTATCTATCTATGTTTATATCTATCTATCTATCTGTCTCATATCTATCTTTCTGTCCTCTATCTATCTATCTATCTATCTATCTATCTATCTATCTATCTATCTATCTTTGTCATCCATATTAATTGATTTATCTGGAGAAGGAAAGCTATTTTAAAGGTTATTATCTAAGTGATAGCCAACCTGATACACCTCAGGGGCCACATGTTGTGGCCCTGCATCCTTCAAAAGGGCCGCACATTACCAATAATCTCAATAATAAGTTAAAACAATATATATAATCAAATAGAGAGACACCCATCTGTAATAACACCGCAGCAGGCAATTTAAACAAGTGTTACAAGCTACATAAAATAAACCTGACAATAAAACAGGAAGGAGCTGGGGCCCTGTTTGAAGGTTCAGAGGGCCACAAGATGCCCTACGGCCACCTGTTGCCCTTCGCAGATCTGTGGTATAGATTATAAAATATACATTTTACTATTTGCTATTATTTGAACTTGTGAGTAAAAATTATATATATTGGGCATGAATTTATAAACACTGGCAAATTGACAAGGGAGATGAAATAGTTAAAAGTGGCACTGACCATTTACTAATTAGTGCTTAAGTACGTCCTGTGGCCGCTCCCACACGGTATAATATAGTCATGTAGTGCTGTCATGTTAAACAGCTGGCCTGCCCCCCTGCAGCATGATATAGTGACTGGACTGTACATATACTGGGCAGCGGGTGACCGTATGAGTGACCTCCATGGCTAAGGTCAGGCTGCTAGGCGCTATAGCAGCTCACTACTAGCCTACCCTATGCAATGACGCAGCACGCAACCTCCTCTAGAACCAGTAGAGGATGTTAGGCCAAGATTAATAGGTCATTACCTGCTGTGGCTGGCAGCAGCTGCCTGTTTTAAGATTTCTACCATGGCCAGTTCATCTGTCATGTCTCTACCTTGCACGTGTCTCCTCGTTCCAACCGTACCACACCACCAGTAGCCACACAAACATACCGGTCACCAATGGCTGATTTATTATTGGCGACTGATAATGCTGCTGCCTTACAATGGCTGCACACACTGTCCCCACCACCAACTACAGTTATTATTCCTCTACCTTATGCGTCACATGTTCTCCACACCTGCTAGATTGCAAGCTCATATGGCCAGGGCCATCTTTGCTTTCTACTTCATGGCCTTGTATGGTTTTTATTTGCATAATGATCCCCTCCATATACAGAGCTGAATAATATGTCAGTGCTTTATAAATAAATAATAATAATAGGGTCACCAAGCTCAGTTTGAACACTCATGGCCCATTAGTACAGTACTGCTATAAAGCAAATAAAGGTTTCAGTGTCAGACTGGCCCATCACCTGCTCATATGGGAAGTGTCAGTATTTCCAGATGGACAGTCTGTCCCTGAATGAAAACTCAACTTGTGTTTAGGACCATCCTCTTCACTAATTTAAACTTGTTTTCTTTTGCTTTTTTTGTGTTTGTTTTGAAGACACACGTGGAAGAAGTACAGTATAATTCAGTTAGTGTCATTGAAAACATACCATAGGTTAAAATTACGCCAGTACTCGTCCACGGGGCTGGTGTGTGACAAGTGGTGGGATTCAAAAAAATTAACAACCGGTTCTCTGCCCTAATGACCGTTTTAAGCATACAAAAAGATATCCAAATCAAGAGGCAGTTATCTAGTCAAACCCAGGTGTGCGTGTATAAATATTTCTTATTTTATGCTGCTAATATCAAAATAATACTAGTAATGAGTCACTTTATGCCACAAAGTAGTGCCCATTTTAAAATTATGCCACAGTAATGGCCGTCTTCATCACACTGTGCCATTCTGCTTTTGCCCCTCTTCACACTGTGCCATGCCGCCTTTGCTCTCCCTTCACAGTCTGCCATCCTGCTTTTGCCCCTCTTCACACTCTGCCATGCCGCCTTTGCTCCCCCTTCACAGTCTGCCATTCTGTTTTTGCCCCTCTTCACACTGTGCCATGCTGCCTTTGCTCTCCCTTCACAGTCTGCCATCCTGCTTTTGCCCCTCTTCACACTCTGCCATGCTGCCTTTGCTCTCCCTTCACAGTCTGCCTGTCACGGTTACAAACAGAAATACAGCTAGGAGTCACGAATATGGTGAAAACATTCAGTGTTTATTTGCAGACAAGTATAAATAACAGGTAGTCAGGAGTAGTGGTAATTACCAGGTGCAGGCTGATGCAGGAAATAATATAAATGTCCAGAAACAAGCAGGTACACAGCTAATGCAGGGAAGCAGGGGTATGAACAGATTCCAGGCAGCATGAACCAGAGGAGCAAGGCAGGAAGAAGAATCCACAGGTAACACAGGATATGACATCAGAATAGGACAACAATAACCAGCCATGTGTGCTGGGGAGGAACAGGTATATGTATGGGAAATGAGGACACACCCAGGTGCATGGGATGATTGGAAAACGGGTTAACCCCTAATGCAACATAAAAGGCACAATAGCAGCACCTCTGGTGATCAGAGGTACTGCTGCAATATATGAAAAGAAACACACAAAATGAACAAATAGTAAAGTCCAAATGTCCAGGAGGCAGGGACTGCCAGGCAAAGCAGTATACTGTAAACAGATCGTTACACTGCCATGCTGCTTTTGCCCCTCAAAACACTCTGCCATGCTGCTTTTGCCCCTCAAAACACTCTGCTATGCTGCTTTTGCCCCTCTTCAAACTCTGCCATGCTGCTTTTGCCCCTCTTCACACTCTGCCACGCAGCCTTTGCTCCCCCCTTGCTTCCGTTTCTTCACTTACCTTTTCTATCGGCTCCCTCTTTTCTTCTCTTCTTGCCGACTACTCTCTGAGCCGCTCCTCACTGAAAGTCGGGTGTGATGACGTCACGCCCGACATTCAGTGCGGACGGAGCAGGGAGGAGAAGTGCCGACAACGCGAACAAGTGAGAATTTTGTTTCCTTTTTAAAAGACCCTGCTCCCCCCACCAACAAAGAGGGTGGACTCAGTCTGTAGTCACTGGTTCGCCAAACTGACCCCAAAATTAGGTATCGGTTCTGGCAAACCGGTGAGAACTGGCTGATTCCCATCACTGGATCTAATTAGCAATATGTTAGTAGAGAAGAGAGAAAACTGTTATTTGGAAAGGCTAAAGTTAACAGAAAGCCAATCTTAGTACCTACATCAGCGGTTCTTAACCAGGGTTGCGAGAAAGCATTTCTAGGGGTGTAAGTGGTAATAATAGGCTTTTAACTTTTACATTTGTAATATAAAATTATAAATTTGATTCGACTGTCCTATGTACTCACGGAACCCATGATACACTTGCGAACGCTACGACGATACGACCCGACTAGTATTTTGTTTACTTTTAGTTATATGTTAATTTTTTTTAAACTTTATTATTTGTATCAAAAAGCTTAATAAATAAAATTGAAAAAATAAAAAAAAAATATTTTTCAATAAATAAATTGTTTTGCAATATCCTAACAAAAAAAATTGGAACACATTTTTCAAGGGGGTGTGAGAACGTATTTTGAGATTCAATGGGGAGCCGATCACTAAAATAGGTAGTTTTTTCATGTAGCACACAAATATCAACTTTACATTTCAGTGTACAAATAAGCTATCAAGTATTTGTGTGCTACATGAAAAAAACAGTCAGTATTTAACTTATGTGCAAAACAGAATACTAATTAGCACCCCTTGCATTGTAACGTGGTTTTGTCCAGGAGAATTAAATAAGAAGTTTCTTAAGTTAAGATCCTTAATGAATCAGGCCTTTAATGTTTTCATTGTGCTATAATACCTTGTACGTGACCTCTCAGTTATGATACAACAATAATAGATTTAAATATTTTTTATTAAAAGTGTCTGATATTTCCTTTACTGTGAATCTAAGAGCAATTCTTCAATGAAACATTGTATTTTGTAGATATGAAATTGTGCTATGATGGATAAACACTCTCACATTTTATGCACACTTGTTTGTAAAAAAGGGATTTAGGCACGTACCATTCTAGGTTTTTTTTTAAAAATGTTTATATAGCTTTAAATAGCTGCATCAACCAATTAAGTCATACTTGACATGCATATAGAAAACACAAATTTAGGCTAAATCCGAATTGGGAAGGGGCTGTAAGTGAGCACTGCGCCGTCACTCATTATCAGCATACAGTTATGTTAGAAAGAACATAGTTATTAATAGTAGCCAAGTTAAACGACAAAAGAAACACTGTAATGGGCTGTGAATTAGAATTGTTTCTCAATTATACTGATGTTAATGAGCACAAAAAACGTAGAGGGGAGTGAATGAATGACAGGTGTGAGGCTTTATGAAAAAGGCGATGATAGATTTGGGAAAGAGACAGGAAATTATGTAAATGAGCAGAGAAGAGCATGTGAAAAGTATAATTTTCAGAGAAAGTGAAATGCCTTAGTACAGTGGGTATAAAGGCTTATAAGGGGCAAGTTTCAAATATTTGTAGTTGGCGAATTCATTCATGAATCCATCCTGGTTTGCCAAAATGTTGCCGAATGAATAACTGGCACTGGCGAATCGGGCAAATCACAGTGCATGGAAAGCCAATAAGCCAATCAGCAAACACCAACAATTATCACATGTCTATAGACTTGTAAGTAGCTTACAGTATTCATTCACCCTCATCGTGGATTGTACTAGGGAAAATGTCTGTGCATGTTCTCTCTATGTGTGACCAGGAGAGGGCTGGCAAGTTGTAGTCCAAGGGGGGTGACACTCATCTTAGCAGCCTATTAGGGACATATTAAAGGGAATAAAATGCAGGTAACCCAGTGACCCAGCCCAAGGTGCTCCACCATCTCGCCCTTCAAGTTGTAGGCTGTTGAAAGTGTCCTTTGCATTTGAAAATGAATTGCATGCCCTTGAGCTCTCTGGCATATAGTTTGATCACTGCTAAAACTGAACGCCACTACTCTCTCCTAATTCTCCTGGATCTCTCGGCTGCATTTGACACCGTTGACCACTCTCTTCTCATACAAACGCTGCAATCCCTAGGTCCTCAAGACACTGTTCTATCCTGGTTCTCATCCTACCTCTCTAATCGCTCTTTCACTGTTAATTTCTCTGGAGCCACCTCTGCTCCGCTTCCCCTATCAGTTGGAGTACCACAAGGCTTAGTGCTAGGTCCTCTGCTGTTCTCTATCTATACCGCTTCTCTTGGAAATCTAATAAGTTCCTTTGGCTTTCAGTATCATCTCTATGCGGATGATACACAAATCTATCTATCCTCTCCTGATCTCTCGACATCTGTGTTGTCACGTGTAGCTGACTGTCTTTCTGCCATATCATCTTGGATGTCCTCTCGCCAACTCAAACTTAATCTTTCTAAAACAGAGTTAATAATATTTCCACCCACCAACAAGAGCATACCTGACATTTCTATCTCTGTTGATAACATGACCATAATTTTCACCCCACAAGCTCGCTGCCTAGGTGTAATCCTTGACTCACACCTATCCTTTGTTCCCCACATTGACTCTATATCTAAATCATGCTACATACATCTAAAGAACATTTCCAGAATTCACACATATCTCATGCAAGTCACTGCAAAAACCTTAATTCATGCACTTATCATCTCCCGCATTGACTATTGCAATTCCCTCCTTACTGGTCTTCCCAAAAACAGACTCAAACCCCTACAATCTATTTTGCACGCTGCGGCAAGACTGATTTTCTTTGCAAATCGTTATTCCTCTGTTGAATCACTCTGTAGGTCTCTACACTGGCTGCCTGTTTTCTATCGAATCCAATATAAAATACTTTTACTAACCTACAAGGCCATCAACAAAGCTGCACCAACATACATCTCCTCTCTTGTCTCAAAATATCTCCCAACTCGGCAACTCCTTTCTACACAAGATCTGCGTCTCTCATCCACCCTCATTACATCCTCCCATTCCCGGTTACAGGATTTTTTTCGGGCTGCACCCACTCTATGGAATTCTCTCCCTCGCACAATAAGACTCTCCTCTGGTCTACAAACTTTCAAGCGTTCTCTGAAAACCTACCTATTCAGACAAGCTTATAATATTCCTCAACCACCCTCTTAACCTCACTACCTTTAGCCTGTTACCGCCTGTTACTCAATTTCACACAAGACAACTACCCCCTGACCAACATTGTTGTGTGACAGGATCATTTAGCTTATGAGTCACTATTACCTTTGCAGTCTGGCTGGGCCAAAATGCAAAATGTAGACTTAACCTCATGTGTCAATCTCCCATTGTGATGATGATGGTTCTGGGCATGCACACGGATCCGTATTTGCGTTCCATGGCGAATCAGGCCCAGTAAGAATTCGAAGTTCGGAGGAATGGTCTGAGATTTATGAGAATGCTGCCTCTAGTTCTATTTGTGTAAGAATTAAGGAGAATATCTATAAAATATTATACCACTGGTACTATGTGCCTTCGCGCCTTCGTAGAATCCTTCCTGACTCGTCTGATCGGTGTTGGCAGGGGTGCTTCCACGAGGGCACATTCCTCCATATTTGGTGGACGTACCCAAAGCTGTCAAGTTTCTGGGTTGAGATCAGAAATCTGATTCACTCAATTCTTCAGGTGGACATTCCCCTGGAGCCTAAATTATTTCTCCTCCCTGTGTGGGCTCCCTCAGAATCCCGTCATCAGAATAAACTAATTAGACACATCCTCTCGGCAGCTACTTGCCAAATAGCGGAAGACTGGCAACTGCAATCCCCTCCCTCCCTGCAGTCTATAATCAATAGAGTCTGGCAGACTCAAAGGATGGAATATATGCCCAGTATTATTCATAATACCTCAAGAGCTCTTGCCAAGGTCTGGGACCCGTGGTTATCCTTTTTTCAGGCGTGCCCGCCCTTTACATAACTCATTACAATTATCTCTCTCCCTACCTGTGCTTTGTTCTTTCCTCTTTATTTATTGGATCTAGTCACTTCTCACCCTCCCCTCCACTTTTTCTGTCCCCCTTTTTTGATTTTTCTTTCACCCTTTTCTTCTCTCCCTCTCCTTGCTTTTTCCTCTCTTCTCTAAATATGAAAAACTTTGGGTTACTTATTTCTATTGCATCTTAACAGTTGGTTGACTTGATGATTGTCAGGCTCTGCGACGGCTGTAGACCCTTTGTGAGTTCCAGTATTTTTCAATATGTGTATTCACTTTGTCAACTGAAATTTCCCTATTTTGTATATGTAACTTGGTTAAATAAAAATTTTAAAAAAAAAGAAAGAAAAGAATTTGAAGTTCGATTTAAAAAAAAGTTGAGTTTTTTATTATTTGAAAATATTTAAATAGTATTAAAAAAAAAATCAAAAACACAAATTTTAAAGAGAATGGTGAAACAAACTCAACTGTAAACGCTGAATGCAAACGGCGAACCTAGAACAGAATTAGCTAAAGTGTTATGCAAAGGGTGACCTGAAAAATGTGAGCAACAAATTAGTGAAGTTGTTCGTGGCTATTGAATAATTTCTAATCAGAAGTAAAGATACCGGAATTCACCAGACCTCTGATAACAAACAGCTTCAACTCTATGGAACGTACAGCCATAGACTATTAAAGAATCCACTTTATTGTTTGAGACGCTTCTCATATCTAGGTGTGTTTTCTTTCACTCTTAGTTTTGTATTGTATTTTGGAACACTTATACAATGAGTTATGTGAGCCAAATGGGTAAGGAATTTGGCCTTTGGAAAATACAACTAACATGGGTATGGAGCATAAATTTGTGGATCTGAGCACAAATTAGGTTGACAGGAACTCAAATACAAAGGAAAGTACTATTTTGATGTAGTAGATTTAAAGAATCATTACAAATCCAGAATATGTAAAGCAGGATAAGTTACAAACTAAAAGATAATTAAAACATCTCAATAGTGGTAGAAGGTGAGATGGACGAGAGAACTAATTTGCAGCATGAAGTAAAAGAGCACATAGCAAATTATACATCTACATGTGATTATGCACATTGTGGTTAGGCTTGAAAGAGTTTAAGGGGTATATTTACTAAACTGCGGGTTTGAAAAAGTGGAGATGTTGCCTATAGCAACCAATCATATTCTAACTGTCATATTGTAGAATGTACTAAATAAATGAAAGCTAGAATCTGATTGGTTGCTATAGGCAACATCTCCACTTTTTCAAACCCGCAGTTTAGTAAATCTATCCCCAAGAGTTCCACAATTATCTTTTGTTGGTCAAGATGAAGACAGCAAAAAACCCCAATAGAATTAACTTTCAGTTTGTCCCGATAAGGAGGAAAATAAATTCCTGAGTGTGAAATTACCGCTTTAGATTTCAAAGTCGCAAGTCTAGATATCAACATCCATGCTCTATCTGAAACAGTCATGTGATCTCAGGATGGGTGCAGTTAGTATGCAGTTTAAACATAAAAAGCTGCATCTTTAAACTGCTTAGTTACATGCACAGATGGTATTAGCCAGATTAGCCAATTATGACCAAATAAGGCAAACATTGTCTTATTTATGGCCAAACAAGTCACCTACCAGTTCAATGAAATTCTTAACCAAACCTATCTGAATTAAATGGACAGGATGACAATTTGGCCAGTCCAAGCTCCAGGCTGAGTGACCTGGATATAATTACATAATGATTTAAAAATGATATAATGATCTTGACTTTTTCCTTTTCAGATTACTCAGTTTAGAGAGAACATCTGTTCACTGAGCCACGAATGTGCTGCCAAATCTGCCACTTCTGGTTTTTACAATTATTTCTGAATCCACCAGGAGGACAATGAAAGAAAAGTACAATAACAGAAATGGACAGCAGTAGTATTAATACAGTAGTAATACATTAATCAGCAGCTTAGAGTATATTCTACATGAACTATTTTTGCCTGGAAATTGTTTTCTTAAATTGTAAGGTGGTAAAATCCTAAACCCATAAATTGACCTGACACCAGAAAGTGAGTGGCCCTAAAGCAAAATCATTCAGGGTATTCTCAGACATGGTAAAAAGCCTGGTTGTGATATGATCACTGTCTACATGTGTGTGTGTGGTCATCTATCAATGTGATCCTTTGGCCTGACCATAATGTCAAACAGCCAATTCAATCCAATCCCTCCACCCCTGTGAGTGGGTGAATTAGATATTGACGTTATTGCCTGTGCTTGGGCACAGCAGCAGTATCAGCCCATGTCTGACCAACAGAAATCTACAGTGAGCTTAACACAGGCTGCCTGGACCATGCTCTGACTAAACATGCAATGGTCCAAATTAGGCCAGGTTCCTGGAAGAAAATATTTGGAGGAACTAAGTTCCAGTAAAAATTGCATACCTGAAGACAGGAACCAAAACAAACTCATTTCTGTGATTATCCCTACTGTTTATGTGGTGCCTTGGATGGGAAACCCTCACCCCTGATTTCTTACCTGTTTCTGGAGAGAGAATGTTGCCAACCCTGGTGAAAACAGAGGCAAGACTCAGGGGCAAACGCAGGATTTGTAGAGAGGGGTTTCCATACCACACACATCGGTATGGCCATCATGCTTTGGGGCGTAGCTATAATTTTAGACAGTGCTTGGTTGCTCACCAACTTTTCCTATCCCCATCATGTACACGGGCGATGCTGCGTGGACTACTGTTAGGGGCACACAGCTCTCCCTTTTCAAGCAGATCCGTGTGAAACGGGACATACCTCCCAACTGTCCCTACAATCAGGACAAAGTCCTGACTGAGTGTGTCAGAACAGTTGACAGACTGTCCTGCTCTCCCCTACCTGTTCTTGCTGCTTTCTATACATGTTGGGGAGAGATGGCTGTGAACAGTGCAGACAGAAATGATCTGCACACAAGCTGCAAAGTGGCTGGTCCTGGGGCAGGGTCCAGCCACCTCAAGCGCACAGTACCCAAGGCTGGGAGGGGGTTTCCAGGCACTAGGAAACCCCCCTCCTCGGTTTGCCTATGAGACCCCCTTACAAGACTACAATAAACTGGATGCTTTTAGATGGATGAGCTTTATTAACAGGATCCAGGTACATGAATTGGTCAGGAGGGAGAATCGCAATAATTTAATGCAAGTCACTTAGCAAACAAATTATTATAAGTAGAGTAGTCTCTATATATTATATATAATGTGCCTTCTGTGCAATTCTATAAATTACTTTAACAGTTATGGATAAAAATATCCTTACAATAGATTGTCTTCATGGCAACGTTTAACACATACAAATACTTTCTAGTCAAACAGACTCATTGTCACTTGCAGAGAACTTATTATCTGTATAGTGGAGTCTTTATCTCCTATATGTGTTTTTGGTCTGGTGAAAATTCACCAGGTCTGGCCAGGCGTTATTTTGGAAGTTTTGGTGAGGTTATTGTGTGAGTGGAAAGTTGGACCATTTATCTGTTTATCTCAGTCCCTTGCGGCATGCACCAGTTGCCTTGAAATCTCCAGGTCTGGGTGTATTTGTCTGAGCAAAGTTGTGCAGTGTTGGTTCCTTAGTCTCCCCTTCTTTTTGGGTGCTGGATTGATCGTCAGAGAAGTCTCGTTTAGTAAGGTTCATAGTTGCTCTTCTGTTGTGGATTTTCTCCTAAATTCTAACTTAGTTCACTCTGCTACTTTGTCACCTAACTCCCCTTGTACCCTTCTCCATATCGCTAATATTTCCTCTCTAATCTTCCCTGAGTAACTCTAGTCCTTACACTTTAATAATTTTTTTTATTTTATTTTTTAATAATCTGTCTTGTATTTTCCATTTTCTTTAGTATGCATTTATTTTTCTTCCTGTCTCAGTTTCGGCTAGTCTAATTCCTATCTGTAAATACCTCCTAGACAGGTATTGGGCAACCTGATATACTCCAAATGCCGCGCGTGCGGCCCTCTAACCTTCCAAAGGGTCGGACATGATCCTTAATCTCAGTTATCAATAAGTTAGATATGTCCTTTCTACGCACATCTCCTCATAGAAGCTGCTGCAAACTTTTGCTGCTCCACAAACGCCGCCAACTTGCTCCACAAACCCATGCGATTTGTAGGAAATCTAGCTGTACCTTAGGAAAATCGAAATGCACAGAGCTACAGTAGAGGATTTACTCTGTACCTCAGACATTTTACATTTCTTTTTTTTTTTAAAGCAAATTTTTTATTGAAGAAGTTCTTCTTATAGAGGCATATTCAATTGTCAGCGAGATTGTTTTGTCCCTGCGGTGTTGAAAAAAAAAAAAAAAAAGTCCGGCAATAGCGACCGTTTGGAGTTAGAGCAGCGGGAAAAGTAGTGCAATTCAATAGCAAAAGAGGGAACGCTGCCCCCGCACGTTAAAAATTGTGTTTGCAAAACTTTAGGGGAGTGAAGGGGAGTTTTAACGCTGTCATGGATAAGACAAAAAAAAGGTTTTGCATAAATTTCCATACATTAGATTGCATTACACATTGATAATATCTACATTACAGTACTTTCTTTAGCATATTTTTAACTTCAACTATTTTTTACCATACAATCATCTATACCATGTCAAAACACATTACTACATTCATATGTGTACCAAAAACATACATAAATATAATTAATTAGTGATTTTATTATTTTTATTTTTGTATTTCATTATTTATTTACAAGATAATCAACTTACACCAGTTAGGCAGTAGTGATAAACATAAGTTTAACTTTGTTTTCCACATTTTTACATGATTTCAACTACTTTTCAGAGGTTTTTTTATTTTTAACACACCCCAAAGAGGTGCGAAATAAAACAACATATTTGCCTGTTTTACCCGCCGCGTTAAAAAACAATTGAATAGCTTTTAATGCGGCTGCCTCTCGCACACCCTATACTTTCAATAGACCTTCTACTGGAGCGCGAGAGGACCGTTTCTTGAAAAAAAATGTAGCGTTAACAATGGAATTGAATTGCGGGTAAAGTTAACCCGCTTGAAAATAATAAAATACTCGCTGACAATTGAATATGCCCCATACAAAGAAGAAACAAAGAAGGTACATATGAATATGATCATGGTAATCAAGACAAAGGGGTATATTTGCTAAACTGAGGGTTTGAAAAAGTGGAGATGTTGCCTATAGCAGCCAATCAGATTCTAGCTGTCATTTTGCAGAATGTACTAAATAAATGATGACTAGAATCTGATTGGTTGCTATAGGCAACATCTCCACTTTTTCATACCATCAGTTTAGTAAATATACTCCAAAGTGTTTGATGATTGCTGGTACAGTTACAGCGTTGTTGATGTACATATTTATAATTATATATTGTACCGAAAGTATAAATGTTTAACTCAACAATCAGAATTATTGAAAACATTGAATAAGATCCATTAATTAGTTCTGGCTAATAAAGATTACATTCCACATAAAAAATCAGGAGAGTAATTCCCATAAGATTGCCTGATTATTCCTGAGACGGAGGGAGACCAGAAGGAGGTGTGCATATATTACAGGAAGATCCGAAGATCCTTCAAGTATAGTCTAGTTTTGTACCAAATCAACCGATGAAACACTCTCAAACACTCTCAAACTTGTTCCCTCAGGGGAGTTGATAGTGTATCGAGGTATCAAAGAACTCATATGTACGTTGTTCTTTCTGAGCTAGTCCATTCGCATAATATAATTTTTTTTTCATTAAAACGATTGAGTGTGGGATGAGAGCTCTGGCTCCACATGTGAAAGATGCACTTACATTTTGTGGCAAAACACCCAACATTTAACATTTTTCAAATGATCTTCACAGTGTTTCTCCAGTGGGTGTCAAGACACTTTATAGGTCAATGTGACATATTGAGGAGAAAATGCAATGATAATATAAAATAGTAAATAATGTTCTAGTAATTTCCCTTGGTTACATGTGGGGATGATCTATTAAATAAATGCTCATATGTTAGCGGCCACATCGAACAAAACCTCGGACTTCATTGCAGTTCATTTTGGTAGCATGGTCGGAATATGACTGAAACACAAGTAAGTGACAGTCTAGCAGGTCTCTAATGGCAACAATCACTCCAATCCTCTTCGCTAAGGCTAGGTACATACTGGAGCATTTTCGTCCAATAATCGGGCAAATCAGCCGACATCCACCGTTTGGTCAGAATAGATATCGTGTCAGTGTGTATACTTACACAATGATCTAAAGTAGTCCCAAAGTGCCAATCATCGTTTCATTTGGCTGGTCGTACTGTTTAATATTTTCTGACCAATCACCTTCCAATCATCTTCCGATCCTACACGACTGTCGGCCAGTAGTGGATCTCATTGTGACAGGTCTCATTTCAATATGTGTCCGCTGTCATCTCCCTGCAGCTGTTACGTCCCTGTCTGCACTGTTCCTACCAGAGAGACACAAATACTCTAATACATTGACAACACAGCCATTACATGAACACTGACAGCACAGACCCCCTGAAAGTACAGAACCCCTGACAGCACAGACACAGCAGCAGTCAGCCATACTGACATCAGGGCCGTCTTTCCGACTGGGCACGATGGGCAAGTGGCCGGGGGCTCAGCGGGAAAGGGGGCTTACCTTTTACGGTCACCTGACTGTTCAGGTCAGGTGGTCAGGTCATGGTCATGTGGCGAACCGGCTCCTTCCCTGGTCCACTCTTCCGTGCTGCGCTCGCAGTGAATGTCGGGCATGATGACATCATCACGCCCGACATTCACTGCCAGCGCAGCACGGAGGAGTGCAGCACGGAGCGAGGACTCAGAAAAAGGAAGAGAAGGGGATCGGAAGGTAAGTTAACGGGACGCTGAGTGAGCACATGTAAAAAAAAGTGATTATATGTTTATATATAAAATCACTTTTTTTTACACACACACATATATGTGCCCCGGTGCACTGCTTTGCCCGGGGGCCCTCAATGTTGTTAAGATGGCCCTGACTGACATACCTCGAACAGCTCCGTTCACTTGCTGACAAGTGTCAAATCAATTGACAAATGAGGAGCACATATCGCTATAAAATCATTATAGTGTACACAGGAATCGGCATGCTGAATGGGACTTTTTTTTTTTTTTTTGTCGTTGCTAAAATTGGTAAAACTATCACCTCAAGAGAATTTTCTTGCAGTGTGTACCTAGCCTAAGAGAGAGCCACGGGAAAAAATTCAGATATAGGCAAGACCCCAGTCAGATCAAGACCCCCAAGAAAGCACGACAAACACACGTAATAATTAGCATTCATTAGCGAAGGATTATAAGGAAGATTGGCTGATTACTTTACTACTGATTAAGAAATATTAATTATTTGCTTTAGGACAATTCTATAAGAAAACATTAAGGTGAAAGAGTCAATGCTTTTGGCTTCTCAATAAGTAGTCAATTATATTTAGCATACAAACACTGCAGTAATATATTAATTAATATGAAGACGAGTCTTCCTCAAAAGAACAGTTAAGAGATCTCTCTGCAGTTCGGCTAATCAGTACTGACAAAATGAAAAATTCAGCATTTCAGGCTTTTCAGTAGATGGTCAACTGTAGGGAAATTTAGTCTAATGAATATAACAGAGCAATACCTCATAATACTAATAAAAAGCTTTTCTAAAGGGCAGTTAAGTGATCTCTCTACTGTTCAACAAATGATTACAGTAATTTGAAAATGTTTAGCTTTTTAAGCTTTTCAGTAAATAGTCAATGGCTGGATAATTTAGTGACAAACTATAATAAACAATACATTCATTCAAATATGTGAGACCTTGGATGTTTGCATCCTTCAGTGGTATGTCTCTGGGTGTAGGTATACAATTAATATGCTTACATTGCCTCTTATAGGGAAGCTTAGTAGTTCCATTTTCACTTATAGAAAATAATTGAATATTAAACTACCATTTCCTACTATAAAAACGTATTTCTTATCCCCCTTTTGCCCTTCAAGGTCCGCGTTCAGTAAAGTTGTCTTACCCATTTAACTCATTCCCTACACTTTAATCACTTGTTTTCTATCTTTTGTTAATCTGTCCAGTATTTTACTCCCTTCAGGAATAATTTTGTTTAGTGTGTATTTTCTTATCTTCTTCTCTACTTTCGGCTTCTTTTACTTATTCCTATCTGTAACTGGGTATAAAACAAGATGAATCTGAGAGAAACCTGGCCAGGGGGTAATTGTATCAAGCTGAGAGTTTTTCGGCGGGTTTGAAAAACCAATCAGATTCTAGTTATCATTTATTTAGTACATTCTACAAAATGATAGCTAGAATCTGATTGGTTGCTATAGGCAACATCTCCACTTTTCAAACTCGCCTGAAAACCCTCAGCTTGATACATTTACCCCCAAGACTTGTTATATTTACTAGGATTTTTGGTGATTGGCTAGTAGTACTACTTATCTGAATCCTGTAGTTAGTTGAGACATTCTGTAGCCACTATTGTAGAATCAGGTTAACTGATCCATACTGCAGGGTGATGTTTTGGAACTTGGGGCTACATTATTTTTTCTATGGATGTCATTGGATTATTCCACAGTGCCCTAGGTCATTATTGTCTTTCTCTTTATAACCTTCTTTAACGTTTTCTCTAACACTCTCCTCACCTCTGTTCTACAGCACAATAGTCATTCATACACTCCTTCCTGTCTCACTAATTAAAACCACCTTGTTGTAGCTATCCACATGTCATTATGAATTTCGTTAGCTTCTGTGACTCTAAAACGAAATTTTCAGTCTCAGAATGAACAAACAGGCAAAATATTCCATCTACAGCACTCTCTACATTTAGTCACCAGGACATGTTCATTGCCGGCATCGGCTGAAAAGATCAAGACTCTGTAAACTCTATGGAGATTGTGATCTTGAGTGCTTACTACTACATGATCGGCAAGTGATTGGAATGAGATTATTAAACCGTACGACCAACCAAAGGAAATGACAATCGTTTCAAAGCAGCAGTTGTCATTCATTGTGTGAGTATACACACTAAAGCGATATGTGGCCAAGCTGTCGTTTATCGGATGATTTGCCCAATAATCATTTGAAAAACCTCTAGTGTGTACCTAGCCCAAGGCTTGGTATACACTGTAGTGCTTTCAGCCAAGTATCGGGCAAATCACTTGATAAACGACCGTTGAGCCAGATATCGCATTACTGTGTACACGTAGATGATGAACAATTGTCATTCCAAAGCACCGACCATCGTTTGCTTAGATTGTTCAGCAGTACTATAAATCTGGTTCGGCTATGGAACAACATCCTTCCAATTTTGCAGTGTGTATGTATTTACAATCAGGATCTCCATAGGGTTTACAGAATCATGATTTTTCCACCCGATGGTTATAACAAATGAAAAGCACAGATCTAAGGATAAATCTTTTAAAACATGTATAGTGTGTACACATGCTGATTTGTAATTTTATCATTAGTAAAATAGTTATAGATAACACATTTGTCGGAAAACCTGTACAGTGTATCAAGCTTAAGAAATATTAAGTATTTGAGTTAGAACAATTTTATAAAAAAACATCAAGTTGAAAGATTCAATGCTTTTGGATTTTCAATAAGTAGTCAATTATAATTTGCATACAAACACTCCAGTAATATAATAATTAGTATGAAGAGTAGTCTTCCTCAAAAGAACATGGCGATGTATCGTCGAATTAATGATAGGCGTTGTTGTATGCAAATTCAGCCCATATATTATGAAGTTTCGCAGCATAAAAATGAAATTATTGCTCCAAAGATTGCTTCACCATTTCCATATGGCCATTGTGAGTGATACGCAGAAGATAAACTTAAATTGACAAAGAGTAAAATGACTTCCAAAATTGAGCGGCATACCGCACCGGACCAGTTTTCGCTGCAGTCAGGGTCCAGCGCTCCTACCTGTTCCCTCCTGCAGCCACCCTCCTCTCCATAAACAGCACTGTGCTCCCGCTAGCGGGCTCCATCTTGCCGGCGGTTCTGCGCATACGCAGACCCGAATTTAAGATCCCTCCTTCTTTCAAAACATTGGTTGATTGCCGGCTACCTTCTTCTATAAAAATCCCCTCCTACCTTCCCTAAGTGCCAGATCTTCAGGTCTCCCTACCTGTAAGGACGTTCCTACCTCTGGTTCCTGTGTTATTTCCCAGTTTTTGCTGCTGTATTCTCCTGCAGACCGTTGCACCCACTACGGATCCTGCACCAGGACTACCCAGATCCTCAGGACCTCAGCACTACATCTCCTCTGTAGACCATAGCAACTCCTGGGTATTCCTTTCACACCAATTCTTTTCACCAGGACTTCTGAGTCCCTCTGCAGACCGTCGTGTCTACTACAAATCCTGCACCAGGGTTTCCAGCTCATCAGGACCTCAGCATCCAGACATCCACCACTTCTGCCGTTCCTCACACTCTTGTGTACTCCTGGTTAGCCTGTTACTACCTGGATCCCAGTAAACTATGCAGACTGTCGCACTTCTCACAGATCCTGTCCCTTGGCTACCTAGCTCCTCAGGACCTCATTGCTTCGCTTCTCTGCAGATTGTTGCACCACTGTGCACCTTTGATTGCCTATTCCTCTTACCTTGTTGTCCTCGCTCTTCTCATCTGCTGTACATGCTTGCTGCAGTCGGCTTCTTGTCCTCTGACCTTAGCTTCTGGGCTCTCCACCTGGTCTTGCTGACACCCACTAGAGGGTCGCAACCTGTGGATTGGGAGCTGCGATGTCCCTATACCTTTGCGCGGATCTCTGGCGAAAACCTCCCTCTCCCTTAGACTCCGCTCCTCTTTGTGGGTAGTGTCCAGCAAATCAGACCTCGAGGTTCCACCTAACTTTGAGCTTGTGACAGTAGGCGGGAGAAACATTTTGTGGAACAGCCAGCGGAACCCTTATGGTTAAAGACAAAGCCCCAACAGATGAGTTAGCCTTTAATCCAGTCAATTAGAGGATTATGATTGTATAACCATGTGCAGTGGCTTAGCGGTTAACACTTCTGCCTCACAGACTGGGTTCGTGAGTTCAATTCCTGACCATGGCCTTATCTGTTGTTATGATTCTGTTCCAAAACTAATGCCTTATAATTATAGCCACGAAGCCAGAAATGTGATACAAACACGGGCAAATAACTAACTGTGCTAGTTAACCAGTGGTTATCAGGTAGTGGAAAAAGACAAAACAGCAGCACCTCTGGTGTTCCACAGGTACTGCAGGGTAACATAACAGAATCCAATATAGTCCCAGAGGCAGATCGTAACATTATCCCCCCCTTACAGTAGCGGATTCCAGACGCTCCACAAAAAGTTCCTTTTAGACTTTTTTCCTCATCTGCCTTTTCTTCTTATGGGATCTCCTTGGAGGAACAATAGCGCCCTTCTCCAATGGAGTATAAGCAAGACCCAGCTCTTCAAAAGCATAAGAAAAAAAGGAAAGTCAATCAACTAACTCTCTAGAGTCGTCAAGGAATTCTCTTTCAGAGTTTGAGTCTGAGCCAAGAATAGAAGTAGAATCTTTTATTTTATCACAAGATGGGGATATGCCCATGAAGCCAATAACCAAAGTTAGTGCCTATTGTGGCTGATGCAGACTAAGAAGGATATTCCCCTTCTGGTTAATTTTACTCTTTGCAGACATAAAAATATGCTGTGATAACCAGGGGCCTGATTCATCAAGGTACGCAAACTCATGTTTCATACTTTGAGTGACGCAAACCCTTATATTTGCGTTGGAGTTTGAGATTGAGTTGACTTTGAGTGTCGTATCAGCTCTGTTTGTGCTGTGTATGCGGTGTTATACGTAGCTCAAGTCCCGTTTAGCAGATGCGTATGAGTTTGCGTACCTTGATGAATCAGGCCCCAGATCCATATTGAGAAAAGCTATCTAGCCCAATGCCCAAAAAGTTTTCCTCTCCTCCTCTATCCAGGAAGGTGAAGACTTCAGAGGCTTGATTACCAAGGCAGGAACTAAAAGAAGGTTTCTGGAAAAGACTAGATGTATGCCTAAGTGGACCCCATTCAAATTCACTAGGCATGGTCTTTTACTGGCTTATTGTACAAATGCGGGCCATTTGAGCCTTATATCCACAGTATAAACGGAGAACCAAAGAGCATCTACTGATTTTTTCTTCCTGGAAAAGCCTGTAAGCACCTAACTGTATGGGTTCAGTCTAATTGTCCATAACAGGAGAGAATGCGAGATGAAGTAAAGGCACCTTTCTTTTTCTCTATTTTCCTTTCTTTTATGCACCTATCGATCTCAATAGCCAGCTACATTCATTTCTCCAAATTTTTAGGGATAGTGTATTAGACTAAAGAATCTTTAATTTGTTCTGCAAGCCCCAAATGGAATTGGCAGCACATAGCTGGTTCATTCCACTCACTGTCTGTAGACCAGAATTTAAATTCAGCACAGTATTCCTGTACTGCGGCCTTCTGTGAGAGATCGCAAATGACTATTAGCAGAGAGTACCCTGTCGGTGTCATCATATATTAAACCGAGGGCTTCAAAAAAAATCTTCTAGTGTGAGTAATGCTGGATGACTAAGACCAAAAGCCCATGTTTGTCTGTCTCCCTGGAGTAAGGAGATAATTCTCACTTTTTGCTGTTCAGATGCAGAAGAATTAGGCCTCATTCAGAAATATAATTTGCAGCTCTCCTTGAAGTTGCAAAAGATCTTACGTTTCCCAGAGAAACAGTCAGGGAGTTCCAATTTGGGTTCCACTACTGGACTTCTGGAAGGTTGGGTTCTTCTGAAGGTCTCTTTCTGAGCGGACAAAAGGACTAATAGCACTTGCGTCTGGATTGGACTAGCCAGCACTTGAGCGGGACTTGGTTAGCGAGGTCTTCATCTATAGTAAGCCACCTTTCCAGTAGAGAGCAATGTTTTCACAGGTATTCGAATGTCCCCAGAATTTGAGCTCAAAGTAGTAAGAATTTATCACAGAGTATCCAGGCTGCCCGGCAGCCATCTGGGATGGACGAGGAAGCCTGCCCGTCAGAACAGCATCCCAGCTGCTCGGCAACAGCCGGGACAAGAACAGGGTAAGCCATGGCGAGCAGCGTCAGGAAGGAGGTAACGCCCCGGATACTTAGCAAGAGCCGGGGCGAGGGATAGTGTGAGCCAGCTGGGGTAGCGTGATGTCTCATAACACTTTCTTGCATTATTCTGGTTTACTCTGCTCTCTTCATTTTTCTATCTTGAGTTGTGACAGATGCTCTCAATTACTTAATTCCTTACTTTAGCTTCCCCAATCTACTGATTCTATCTTGCTACAGATTTCTGTCTTTCCCTGCCTTCGTATCTTCCTTTTATTTCTTATGTATTTTCCTTTTCCTATCTTTAACTCATCTGTTCTCTCTTCCTCAACCCTGATTTTCTCTGTTTCTTTCATCTGTGTCCATGACAGTCTGCTGTTCAACTTATTCCTCACTCTGGGCCTGATTCATTATGGAACTTGGGCAGGAATTTGAGTAACTTTTCTTAAGTTTTCTGAACTAATCTATGTTGCAATGCAAGAGGTGTAAATTAGGTTATTATTTTGCACATAAGTAAAATACTGGCTGTATTTTTATGCAACACACAAATACTTGATAGCTTATTTGTACACTGAAATATAAAGTTGATATGTGTGTGCTACATGAAAAAACAGACAGATTTAACTTATGTGCAAAATAATAAACTAGTTTACACCCCTTGCATTGTGACATGGTTTTGTCCAGAAAACTTAAGTAATAAAACTTACTCAAATTCTTGCCTAAGTTCCTTAATGAATCAGGTCCTCTGTCTGTCACTTCTCTCTGACTGACTCTTCTCTTTTACTTTAACTTTTCCCCCATGTTTCCTCACTAGCTGTCACTTCTCTTTCTCCAAAATTTCTTATCACTTTTCAGACCCTCTTATTGTTACTTCTATCACTCTTACCCCTGTTTCTGTCTCTATCAATTCTCGCAACTTCTCTCACTAACGACTTCTTTTTCTGTGAACGCGGCTCCTTGTTACACCCTCATTTACCATTTCTCTTTCTGTCTCTTTCCCCTTCTGGATTCGTCTCCAATTCCAACCCTCTCATTTCTCTGTCATATCCCCTTCTCACTACTCGTCTCACTATCCACTCTTTCAGCTCTGTTCTTGTTACTTCTGTCATTAAGTGATCCTCTTCCTGTCAACTCTGCTTCTTGTTTTTATTCTCACTAACTGCTTCTTTTTCTGTCAGCTCACCTTTCATTACATCTATCACACTCTAACAGATCAGCTTCTCATTTTACCCGCTCCTTACTCTGTCAGAACTCCTTCTCGCTACACCCGCTCCTTACTCTGTCAGACCTCCCTCTCGTTACACCCGCTCCTTACTCTGTCAGACCTCCTTCTCGCTACACCCGCTCCTAACTCTGTCAGACCTCCTTCTCGCTACACCCGCTCCTTACTCTGTCAGACCTCCTTCTCGCTACACCCGCTCCTTACTCTGTCAGACCTCCTTCTCGCTACACCCGCTCCTTACTCTGTCAGACCTCCTTCTCGCTACACCCGCTCCTTACTCTGTCAGACCTCCCTCTCGTTACACCCGCTCCTTACTCTGTCAGAACTCCTTCTCGCTACACCCGCTCCTTACTCTGTCAGACCTCCTTCTCGCTACACCCGCTCCTTACTCTGTCAGACCTCCTTCTCGCTAGACCCGCTCCTTACTCTGTCAGAACTCCTTCTCGCTACACCCGCTCCTTACTCTGTCAGACCTCCTTCTTGCTACACCCGCTCCTTACTCTGTCAGACCTCCTTCTCGCTACACCCGCTCCTAACTCTGTCAGAACTCTTTGATACTTTCTGCCACTTCTGTCAATAACTGCTTCTGTTTCTGTCAGCTCCCCTTTTCATGACTTCTATCAATCTCTAACAGATCACCTTTTTGTTACACCCGCTCCTTACTCGGTCAGACCTCCTTCTCGTTACACCCGCTCCTTACTCTGTCAGACCTCCTTCTCACTACACCTGTTCGTTACTGTGTCAGAACTAGAGATGGGCGAGTCCGGTTCCCCGAGAACCGAACCCACCCGAACTTTGGCTATCCGAGTACCGAGCTGAGGAGCTCGGTACTCTCCCGCCCGCTCCGAATCCAAACGCGATACTTGAAGATTATAAATACACGCCTCCACAGCAATCCATCGCCATTTAACAGAGGGAGAGAGCAGGGTGTAGTCACAGGCTGATTAGAGCAGGGACAGAGAATACAATATTGTTCTTGCAATTGCTCTAACAAAAATCGCTAGAGAAGAGAGGAGGATAGAGGTTTATTTTTTTTTTTTAATATTTGGCACTCCTCAGTGCTTTTGGGGTCTACCCCATAATTGTGCATAAAAATTTCTGGCTGTCAAAAGTCATATCTGTCAGCAGTATATACCAAATATTTTTTAGCACTCCTCAGTGCTTTTGGGGTGTCCCCCATAATTGTGCATAAATATTTCTGGCTGTCAAAAGTCATATCTGTCAGCAGTATCTATCAAATAATTTTTAGCACTCCTCAGTGCTTTTGGGGTGTCCCTCATAATTGTGCATAAATATTTCTGGCTGTCAAAAGTCATATCTGTCAGCAGTATCTACCAAATAATTTTTAGCACTCCTCAGTGCTTTTGTGGTGTCCCCCATAATTGTGCATAAATATTTCTGGCTGTCAAAAGTCATATCTGTCAGCAGTATCTACCAAATATTTTTTAGCACTCATCAGTGCTTTTGGGGTGTCCCCCATAATTGTGCATAAATATTTCTGGCTGTCAAAAGTCATATCTGTCAGCAGTATCTACCAAATAATGTTTAGCACTCCTCAGTGCTTTTGGGGTGTCCCCCATAATTGTGCATAAATATTTCTGGCTGTCAAAATTACTATCTGTCAGCAGTATCTACCAAATAATTTTTAGCACTCCCCAGTGCTTTTGGGGTGTCCCCCATAATTGTGCATAAATATTTCTGGCTGTCAAAAAAAAATTGCCAACATGCCATTCTACACACGCAGTGGCAAAGAGAGAATGAAGCCTTCACCTTTGGCTATTAGTGGCAGATCCAAAAATGTTACCGAGCCTACAAGTGGTGCACAACTACTGTTACGCGTCAAAACCGAGCTGCAAGATAACAGTAAGGCATTAGAGGATAATGTTTGCTCTGAATCAGAAATGACACCAATCCCTGTGGAGAGTCCATCCAACAGTGGGATGTCTAATCGTGAGCATTCTGTTAGTGTACCCATAATGAAGGACCCTTTCAGCAGTTCTGCTGATGTGTGCCTGAACAGCCCGAGTGTAGCCGGTGATACACCAAGTGAGGATGACACTTTGTCTTTAGAAGAAGATGTGGGGGAGATTTGGGTATCCGACGATGAGGATGCGGTTGATTGTGTAAGTCCTGCAGCAGTGTGGCACCAGTGGGAGCAGTTCTGGCACGTGAGGTTCTGGCACCAATATGCACTTTCCAAACACAAGCAGGGATAACGCAGGGGGCAGAGCACAACAGATTAACATCTGGGCTGGTTTAAAAGATTTTTTTTTAAAAAATGTGTGACCTTGACCATAACTCCAACAAATCCTACTATTAACATGCAAAGGATGGTGGAGGGCCTATTAGGGATTAAACTGTATTTTTACTAATTTCCAGTCATAAAGTTTGGGTGTAATATACACCCAAAGACGAGTGCTTAATTGCTAAGAGTCATTGATGAAGAGGAAGACAAGCAGGCTTGTCTGTAGAATTTGCAAGACCAAGTAATTTGAATTCCAAAAAGTGGTGAACAACTACTATTACGTGTGAAAGCCGAGCTACAAGAAAACACTAAGGCCAATCCCTGTGGAGGGTCCATCCAACAGTGGTATGTCTAGTCGTGAGACTAGACAGCTTGAGCGTAGCCGGTGATACACAAATTGAGGATGCCACTTTGGAATTAGAAGAGGATGAGGGGGAGATTTGTGTAGGCGACGAGGGCGCTAATAATGATGTGGATGATTAGGATGCAAACAGATACCAAACTGCCTTGGTCCATTTATTTTTTATATTGTTCAGTTTATCCAGGCTGCTTTTTTTCTATTTTACTCCTAGTGGAGAGGGGATCTGATGCAGACAGATACCACACTACGTTGGTCCATTTATTTTTTATATTGTTCAGTCTATCCAGGCTGCTTTTTTTCTATTCAACTACAAGTGGAGGGCGGGGGGGCTATAGAGACAGAAACCAAACTGCCCTGTGTCCATTTCTTTAGATATTTAACTATAAGTGTAGGGTATAATATACACCCAAAGACGATGGCTGCATTGCTAATATGCATAGATGGAGAGGAAGACAATCTGGTTTGTGTGTAGAATTAATGAAGGCCTACCTACCAGGAATTAAACTGTTTTTTGGATAATTTATTAGCTTTACAATTACATTGCTTATCCAAGAAACAGGTGGAGCACTAAATTTGGTTATTTTATGCCCAAAAACATTGATTTTCCTACAAAATAGCAAAACATAACCAAACAAAACCAAAACCAAAACCCAAACACGCAATGGCGGTTTTGCAAAACCAAAACACGACGGTAATCCAGATCCAAAACCGGATACAAAACCAAAACACGGGGGTCAGTGACCATCTCTAGTCAGAACTCCTTGTCACTCTCTGCCACTTCTTTCCCTAACTGCTTTTCTTTCTGTAAGCTCTCCTTCTCCTTACTTCTCTAATAGATCACCTTCTCGTTACACCTGCTCTTCTTGCTGTCAGCTCCGCTTGAGGTCGCCTTTCATGCTCAATTTAATACACATATACATTGATCAACTAAAGGGGGTGTTGCCAGGACTTGGTCCAGTCACATGGGGGCACATGGTTGTCCACTCCTGTGCTTAAAGGATGCTGTTAAGTGTGCAGAATAATCACAAGTTGTTGACCATCCTCCATTTTGTAACAACCGGAGTTTCCTTCTTAAACTTCTTCACTTTCAAACAAGCAAATAAATAATCTGCAAATCCCTTTTGTACTATAGGAGAGGCGTCAGTGGCTCATAGTGCCAATTTATATGATATTACAGATCAGTATGTAGTATTCGAGCATATTACAAAGATGTCCATGGTATCATAGTACAGTATGTTATGGCACAAGATATGAAAAAACAAAACTGCTATTTATCACAGTAAGCAGGAGTGGGCTTTGTTCTCAGACAAGGTATTGTGGAGACAATCTGCCAAGGAGTATATTTACTAAAACGTGGGTTTGAAAAAGTGTAGAAGTTGCCTATAGCAACCAATCACATTCTAGTTATCATTTATTTAGTGCATTCTACAAAAGAACAGCTAGAATCTGATTGGTTGCTATAGGCAACATCTCCACTTTTTCAAACCCGCAGTTTAGTAAATATACCTCCAAATGACCATTTACAAATGGCACTTTCCAAATTTGCTGCTACTAACGTTTCATTTTTGCTAATTTGTTATATTTAATTTTGTCATATTAATTCTTGTCTTCATGTGCTAGAAAAGTTACACCAAACACTTGTGAACATTGTTATAATTGGAATCCACTCATATCCTGAAAGTTTTGTTAAAGAAATTGAATGTTTAACGCTGAGGGAAATTATTATACTGATTGATTTAGTGAAGCATTCAGTTAAGTGTCTGTAATACAACAATTAATTAGTTACCTGTAGCCATGGCATTAATGTCCTCCAGCAATTCAGAAATGGGAAACACTTTAAAGTTACATATTACGGTGAGTTGATCAGCAGGCCTAATTAAGATAAGAGATCTCACAGCCATATACGACACTTCATTTTGGCTGTGTAGTCCCAGACTTGATATGTGAGGTTCCTGAAGTAATTACTTAACATGCTAAAGGGATTTACTGTAAACATGAAAAATGCAATATAATTAAGAAATACTTTACAGGGTTTCATTTATCAATTATTACTGTTGCTGAGAAAAAGGTTATTTTCATTCCAAAAATAATAACAACCGTTTCCCCGAATGCAAAACAATGTACATAGGTTATTGAAAAGTAGGGATCCATTTAAAGCAAAATGCAGTGCAGGTTTAATTCAGTGAGCTGTGACTTGCAAATTTAATTTTTAGCTGTGTCTGACTGCAAGTAGACCCGAATTGCTTACTAAATACCCATAGCCTGACTAGAATTCCATTGTACCATAATGAAATGGCTGAGCTAATGATGGATTTTCTTACTCTAATCACAGGTGTCCCTGCTTAAGGCTGGTCACAAATGTCCTGATGGATAGTTTGATAATTTTTTACCAAAGTGGCAAGACCTTTAACTCCAAAAAGAAAAAGGCCTCTAAATTATCATTATTATTATTGTTATTAATTATTATTATTATTACTAACAGCAATTCGCATCATTTTGGCACCGCCCCAGCGGAGCCAGTGGGCGGTACCCCGGAGAAAGCCCTGCTATTCAAAATTTGTGAGACAGATGGAAATTCCGCGAGAGTAGACAGTGCGGTGTTTATGTAACTCCCAGCAGGCACTGTGCGGAGCTGGTGACATCACAACTGACATATATAGGGATAGATATAAGGATATACTTACAAAGAAGTAAGGCTCAAATTTACTTTCAGGTTATCATAGGTTACAAATTGGGCAGACTAGATTTGCCAAGTGGGTCTTATCTGCCGTCAAATTCTATGTTTCTATATAACTGCCAAATTTAATAGTACTGAAAATAAGGATTGACCAATTAGCTTGAGAGGGGTAGTTTTATTAATTTCACTAAACAAAATGGAGACTAGTTTGTGTTATTTATAGTTTTTATGATGGAAGATATGTTTCCATGCACGCTGGTTCAAAGCAGATTACGGTGCTAGCTGTGCACCACTCCTGCATCTGTAATATTAACTTCAGCCGCAGAGAATAATGATACATAATTTCCAAGAAAAGATTTTTTTATCATTTCTTACTGTGTACCGAATGTTAATTTCTCAAAAGGGCCTCTCTTAATTTTCTATTTAAATAAAATGAGTTTTAGAGGAGAATTCCACTATTTAAAATATAATGGGAGTGACTATTACCGTAGTTGCTCTTCTGGGAAAAAACTGTGAAATTGTATTGCTTCAAAAATGCAGGCAGAGGGAGGCACTTGATGTTTATGTGCTAAGTGTTTATGTTTGCATTCAAATTATGGTTACAGACACAGTTACGCATCACTGCATTGGTCCGGGCACAAGTACAATAAATCACAGGCTGCTGGAAAGCGTTACAACAGAGTACATTAAAATAAGACAAGGCGGTTGAAATATATATATATATATATATATATATATATATATATATATATATATATATATATATAAACAAACAGGGATACTCTTCACTCTCCAAACACATAATTAATGCTGTACTAAATACTGTTCTATATTAAAAACAGGGAATGTTAGTTCCACATATTGCAATATATGTTAAGCTGACCAACTAACGCCAAAGTCTTCCCAATCTGCTCAGTCCTAACATGATCAAATGCTATGCTATTTTTAATATAGAACAGTATTTAGTACAGCATTAATTATGTGTTTGGAGAGTGCAGAGTATTCCTGTTTTTTTGTCTATACAATGTGGGCAACCCCCTCTTGCACCCCAGTCTGTACATGGTGAGTGCAGAGAACCTATGTCTGTTTCTGTTTATACAATGTAAGTCCCATGACTCTTGCACCCCATTCTTTACATTAATTAATTCCAACTTGTGTCAGGTGAGTCCCAGGTCTCCCATGGCTGCCAGTGCTTGGGAAAGACTTGCCTTTAAAAGCTGTGTGCAGGTAAGCCTTAAGCCCAGATAAAATAGCATAGCATTTGATCATGTTAGGACTGACCAGATTGGGAAGACTTTGGCGTGAGTTGGTCAGCTTAACATATATTGCAATATTTGGAACCAACATTCCCTGTTTTTAATATAGAACAGTATTTAGTACAGCATTAATTATGTGTTTGGAGAGTGCAGAGTATCCCTGTTTTTTTGTCTATACAATGTGGGCAACCCCCTCTTGCACCCCAGTCTGCACATGGTGAGTGCAGAGGATCTATGTCTGTTTCTGTATATATATATATATATATATATATATATATATATATATATATATATACATACACACACACACTTTAAGGGTCTGATTCGTTAAGGCATGCAAAACAAAGGTTTTTTAAAAATGTCATGTGATTGCGTTTAAGGTACGCTCTGCATATATGACACTTGCCGTATTAAGACAGACACAATACACTACAGGATAGGTCCAATATATGTGTGGAATATAAAGTTCCAAAAGAACACAGAGGAAATAAAAGTATTCTATTATTTTCACCTGTTAATAGTAAAGTCATTAATAAAAATTATTTTTTTTAAAAAAAAAATCTCCCCCCACCCGCATAACATACATTTTATCAGGATGTTTCTGAGGAAGCTGTGTATTATTATTATTATTATTATTATTATTATTATTTATTGATTTATATGGCACCACAAAGTTTCTGCAGCGCTGTACAAATGCAGAGTACAATACGAACAGTGGATTGTTCAGGGTACAACAAGACAGAACGAGACAAGTAAAACGATAATTCCAATAGCTCAATGGCTAGGAGAAGAGGAATGGAGTTGAGACAGAAGGGAAGAGCTTACATGTTAAAGGAAGGGCAAACAGACAGCAGGCACGAGAGGAGGCAGTAGAGGGGAACAAACGCAAGAGGAGCGCGTACAGGAAACAGGAAGAAGGAGAAGAAGAAAGGCGAAGGTTAGGTGGATGGCTGGAAGACTTTGAGAAACAGATGAGTTTTGAGTGCCCGTTTGAAGGAGCTCAGATTAAGGGACAGATGGATGGAGCAAGGGAGGTCGTTCCAATGGAGGAAGGCAGCCCTGGAGAAATCTTGAATTCTGGCGTGAAATTACTTGATCAGGGCAGAGGAGAGGCGACGGTCATTAGCTAAGCGCAGAGAATGGAGAATGTGAATGGAGAGGAGGTTAGAGATATATGGGGCTGTGGAGTGGGAGAGGGCCTTGTAGGTGAGGGTGAGGAGTTTAAAGTGGATTCTGTAGGGGAAAGGGAGCCAGTGTAAGGCAAGGCAGAAAGGGGAGGCAAAGGAGGAGTGGCGTGAAAGAAAGATAAGTCTTGCAACTGCATTCAGGAGAAGGTTACAATAATCAAGACAGGAAATAATGAGTGCATGGATAATGGATTTGGTGGCATCCTGAGAAAGGAAAGACCGGATGCGGGCAATATTCCGTAGCTGAAAGAGACAGGATTGGGCAATTTGTTAAATGGGGGGGCTAAAGAGAGGGATGAGTCGAGGGTGACACCCAGGCAGCAGAGTTGGGGAACAGGTGAGATGATGGTGTTATTAACGGTGATGGAGAGATCAAGGTGGGGTGAGGGTTTAGAAGGAGGGAACAATAAGTTCAGTTTTAGCAATGTTAAGTTTGAGAAAACTTGAAGACATCCAGGAGGAGATGGCGGAAAGGCAGTCTGAAATGCTAGATGGGGGGGGGGAGGGGTTGGGAGAAGAGATATAAAGTTGAATGTAATCAGCATAGATTTGAAACTGGAGACCAAAAGGAGGAGGTGAGATCATGAGACCACCCAGGGAGGTAGTGTACAGTGAGAAGATAAGAGGGCCGAGAACAGAGCCCCGAGGGACTCCAATGGGAAAAGCGGAGGGGAGTGAGGGAGAGTCAGGGGTGGAGGCAGAGAAGAAGTGGTTGGCAAGGTAGGAGGTGAACCATGTAAAGACAGTACCAGAGAGGCTGAGTGAAAGAAGGTTCCTCAGAAGGAGGGAGTAGTCCACAGTGTCGAAGGCTGCAGAGAGGTCCAAGAGAATGAGCAGGGAGAAGTGACCCCTGGATTTGGCCGAGAAAAGGTCATTAGTAACTTTGGCCAGGGCGGTTTCAGTGGAGTGGAGAAGGTGGAATTCATATTGGAGGGGGTCAAGGAGGGAATTATCCGAGAGGTGAATGGTGAGGCGGTTACATACAATCCGCTCAAGTAGTTTGGAGGCATAGGGGACTACAATGACACGCCTAGGGATTCTTGCATGCTTCATAGATCCTGCAACTGTAAACCATCTGCATCCATTTGACACCTCTGGGCTTCTATCCGCAGAATTAATGAGACTGAGACACTGAACTCTGGCAAAGTCAAACTTCATCCATGGGAGTACCGCTATAAGTGGCAGCAGTATACTTTGCTTATATTTCTGGACAATGATGTCTTTTCAACCTACAATAAATGTTCAAACGTTACATCACTATGTGTCACTTTTCCCTATTTTCCCTTATGTGACCAAACAAATCTATGGAATCTCCGGGACACCAGAGAAAAATAAAGGGACTCAATAGAACTGAATAAGCCTGCTGAACAAGACTAGAAACAGCACCCAAATACAGGGATTACCGTCACAGACTGAATCAACATCTAAACTGTTAGAAAGAAGTATCACAGAACTATTCTTTCTATTAAATCGTAAACACATTGGAACTGTATAAATGACCATAGACAAAATCTGTTGAGGGCTTTGTAAGTGAGAGTTAAGTAGTTTAAATAGGATTTTATAGCATATGGGGAGACGGTGTAGGTATTTGCTGAGTGTTGTAGCAGATGTGGAGCTGCAAAAAAGGAAGATCTTGTTGCGACTTTTAAGAGAGTGAATTGATGATAGATAGGTGAAGACAGAATGGTGACAGGAACGCCAGATAGGACAAGGTTGCAGTAGTTGAGGTGGGAGATCATGAGAGAAAGGTTAAGAGTTTTGGTTGCATGTTAGGGGAACATACCTAATTGTCAACTGTGTTCAGATTTCCTGTGGCATTTAGTCATTGCTATATTTGCATTAAGGGACCCAAGGAGTGCCATAAAAACATGGTGAACACCGTTGACAGTTGGCAGGTTAGACCCATCAAATCATATAATACCCTACCCGTCAGCATTAAAATGTGTTTATGTTCCTTATCCCACTACAACAGCACCTCCATGTTTTTTACTTAAGATGACCTTGGTGAGTTCTGTAATGTGTTGTGCTTTCTTATATGCCTCTTTTGGAATCGAATGTATACTCAACTGGTTGATTGACTGCAGTCATTCTGTTACAACCCCTGTTCATCAACAGTTTCCAATCACAGGGCCACCATTGGCTGGATGTAATTTGAATGATGCCCCATTCTTGGTAATACAGAGACACTCCATGAAAACAAACACAAGCCCTGGTGTTAAAGTACCTGGTGCCCACTACTATTCCCCGTTTAAAATTTGGAGGAAGCCTTACTAGGAGGTGTCTGGGCTTCCTTACTGCTATTAGAGATGGTTTGAGGAATATGTGTTAATTGACTGTTATAAGGCCGGAGTAACTTGTGATACTTGTCTGGCTTCTTGCATATTTTGGGAAGGTCTTGCTCTATCTGTTATAAGAGATAAAGTCAAAATAATTGGGAGGATCTCATACTGTTTGGTTGTTCTCAGTGAAGACATTAGTGGCAGCATAATACTTAAAACTAATAGTTAGAAATACTTTGAATTGAAATTTGTGAAGAACATCAGTTCCCCTTTAAAACCATGAAATCCATAATATTGTTATTAGGCATTCAGTTATGGGTTTTTATAATTTTTAAATTAGATGCACTGGACCGATTCTATAATGATCACGCACTAGTGTATCTCTTTTATAATTATCACATTCATGTCAAATTCGTATCAAGAGTAATATTATTATGCCACTTGCAGAAGCAAAACTTGTGAAGCGGACTGTAAAGATAAATTTAATTGACTCTTAATGTTGAAGTAGTAATATCCCTCCCTACCTTAGGCTTAAACTCATGTACACGCAGAAACATACACGTATTAAGTGTCACAATGAACTTTTGTATTAACTAACATATACAATTAATAGGTATAATGTTATGGTGGCTACAATATATCACTGCAATTTACCGGAGAGATGAAATTACTTTTATGCGCTCGCAGAGGTGTAATCCATGTTATTGTAAGGTAATAAAAAGCAGACTCAATTATCCCTTTGCTCTCCCCACTACATTTTACAAAACAATCTTCCATGTATAACTGTACAGAAGATACACTGCACATGCAAATAAATCTAAGTTTAATGATCAATGTTTCAACTACTGGCAGGTCCCTTTCTTAAGACAGGATGTGAATATAATAATCCCACTTCTAACCCCATGGGCAGTAGGAAGTAAGAGACGTCTTTCTTTTTCCATAGTTACCATAAATGTAGGATGTGCCTGATGAAATGACCATTTAAACACCCAGTGGTGGAAGTGGGCCGGTATACGGTGGTATGCCATACCGTCACTTCTCTTACTGACTTCATTGCAAAACGATCAAATTCCATTCACTTACATTTTCCATACCGCCACTTCTAAATTTCCCCTTCCACCACTGTAAAACACCCAATAATTTAAAGATACAATCACGTACTTGTATATAAATACATTGTGGAAAATTAATTTACAATTAAAAATATATTCTTCTTATTGCTTGTAGTTTATGCAGCCAGTATGCTTTCAACCTGTAGCTAAAATGGGACTAGTTATTGTATTTACCAGAGCTCCCAAATGTAATTGTAGGGTCCTTGGCATGTTTCACACAAGGAGAACATAAGAAACTTGACATTCACACAAATAAATCTATATAGTATATATATTGATCTAGGACATGCCCTACCCCAACTATAAATCTGTCCCTACATTTTAAATTTACCTCTCCTTCCAATACAACATGGTTTTGCCAAGGTTCAAAGTTAATTTTTTTTTGCTCTACTTTCCTTAATGAATCAGGGCCTGTATACTTATACTAATCAAAGCAAGCCCTTAAGAGGAATCTGCTCATCAGAGCTTAAAATCTAGAGAACAAAAGGAATAGGAGAGACACAAAGAGGGTTATTTACTAACATTATTCAAAGGTGCAAATCTGCACTAAAACCATACCAACCAATCAGCAATTAGTTTTTATCTGTCAAGTGCAGAGATAGACAATGAAAGCACTTTTCTGATTGGCTCCTATTGTTTTGTGCAGATTTGCACCTCTGAGGAATATAAAAAGTTAAATAACCCTATATGTGTTCTAGAGGATTGTGCCTGTACACCTCATTTCTGTTTACTCCCCAAAAATGAGCCTTATCATTCCTGTCAAGTAATATTATGTTAATAAACTGGCAAATTTTACTGTAGCTCCATGATGCAAGGGTTAATCCCATCTTTTATTGGATATGGATATGCACTGATCTCTTATTTTGTTGGTTTTATTGCTTATTTTATCATCCTACTTTCTTTCTAGACAGAATAATCAATCACTCCCATAGTGGTAATATAGGAAATTTAATGGGATATAGATATGCCAGCCGCTCAACCTAGGTGTCGCTTTCTCTGCACATTTAAATATTCCTCTTATTATTTAATAAAAATTGATGATAGCTCAGCCTTGTCTGGATTTAGATGAGAACAGGGACAATCCAAGGAAGGAAATTTACTGCACATTAGGACGTAAGGTTATATTTACTACAATTTTTAAGGGAAAAATGAATTCTGTTTACAAGAGATGTTTATTTTCCTTAACAGGAGAAAAATGTATGTTCTTCGTATTCTACTCTAACATTTCATTGATTTTTATTGAATTATAGAAAGGGACCATAACATTTCCAAGCTAGCTCATGGTTCATTCTGGGTAGCCGTCTATGGTCAGTACAGTTACTCTCTAAAATCAGGTTCTGTCCCTACCCTTAAGGCAAAGGGAGTCACATCATTGCCAGATTATAAGTGGGTTTGTGTCTGAAGATATTGAGTTGGCGTTATTCTATCTTGCTTATTCATTTATACTACAAGTGGGACCTTGGGAGGTCAATCAATCATGGTAAATGGCACCTGGTTTGCATGTATTCTCAAACTGTGGTCCAAATGGTAAATGGGAAGGTCAAGGAGTGGCTCAGAAGTTCTCCACATTCATATATATCATTATATATATATATATGTCACACGCCCGGTCTCCCCCGGCTGTCGCCTGGGACTTTATCCACTCCTTAGTGGTAACTGCCGCAGATCATCGCTCCCTATCTCTCCTGTGTACTGCCGCAGATCATTGCTCACTATACCCACTCCTAAGTGGTAACTGCCGTAGATCATCGCTCCCTATCTCTCCTGTGTACTGCCGCAGATCATTGCTCACTATACCCACTCCTAAGTGGTAACTGCCGCAGATCATCGCTGCCTATCTCTCCTGTGTACTGCCGCAGATCATTGCTCACTATATCCACTCCTTAGTGGTAACTGCCGCAGATCATCGCTCCCTATCTCTCCTGTGTACTGCCGCAGATCATCGCTCACTATACCCACTCCTTAGTGGTAACTGCCGCAGATCATCGCTCCCTATCTCTCCTGTGTATTGCCGCAGATCATCGCTCACTATATCCACTCCTAAGTGGTAACTGAAGCAGATCATCGCTCCCTATCTCTCCTGTGTACTGCCGCAGATCATGGCTCACTATATCCACTCCTAAGTGGTAACTGACGAAGATCATCGCTCCCTATCTCTCCTGTGTACTGCCGCAGATCATCGCTCCCTATCTCTCCTGTGTACTGCTGCAGATCATCGCTCACTATATCCACTCCTTAGTGGTACTCTGTTGTCCCCTGTTCCAAGTTACTCTCCTCGGTGCCTACTTTCGCTATCTGGTTCTCTCACGCCTCTCGCTGGGAACTTCCTTAGAGGGTCGCGACCTGCAGGGTGGAAACCGCAAAGCCCAAATTCCCTTGCGGGAATCCCTGGCAAAAACCTTCCGCTCTGTTAGATTCCGCGCCTCTGAGAGAAGTACTGCCAACTCCAACTGAGACCCAGAAGGATCCCATTCATCATTCATCCTAGCAGAATTGTGACTATATATATATATATATATATGTATTAGAATGTTTTATTATACACTGTAAAAGCAGTTTGTATGTCTTTCTAACTTCTGAATGACATTAACGTAACTCTTCTGCAGACTTGGGACAGTTGTGATCTAATATTTTGTCGACATCCTCAGTTTATTGGTTTATGTAAAATACTGCACAAGATGTGACAGTAAGTGGAATGAAGGACTAGACTATATCTGTCTTAAAATCTCCTCTTATCTCCTCTCCTTTCAAGGCCTCCTCATCACAAAGACCGAGGACTCTCAGAAATTCAAAAGAGAATTTATGCTAAAAGTTGAGATCAAAGGAAACTTGCTATTCGAGAGCTGTGTAATGTGTGTTTCAGTTTTCAGCATTCTCATCAAGCTCCTAGTTAAATGCAAATTTCTTTTTCTTTGATTGTGTATTTTGATTATTAGCTTGCATTTAAGTGTCTGCCAATATGCCACTTGTCTCTACATTTACAGAGTATAGGAGAAATATAAAAGTTCTGAACCCTGTATATATTTCCCTTACACATTTGGGGCAGTTCATATCAGGTTAGTTCACATATGTAAACAAAAATAAATCAAATAGCCTCAAAGCTGCTTTAATTATTTATTGCAGAAGGATTTACTATTTTATTCATTTTCCTTTTCGTTTCTCCTGGTTAAATTTGTTTTTATCATGTAGGCAAACTAAGGACATTTCTATGACAACACTACTCATAAAGAAACATTTTCTACCAGAAAATGAGGTCATGTATTATCTGATATTCTGATTTGCAGCATACTTGTGTTCTAATGACCCAACTTAGTAGTAGTCCAAGAGCAGATCAAAAGACTTGTCCTGAAGGGATAGAATTAGTCAACCTTCCCCGACCTTGGCCTGTGCCATTAGGACCCAGGTTCAAAAAAAGTTGCAAACCAGGTATACCCAGCCACGTGGAGAAAGTCCTGGGACACCTCCCACTCTCTGCTGCTAGAAGGGAGGCAAAAGTGTGCTTAGTCCGCTGTATGACCTCAGACTGGGCAGAAATATTGAAGCTCAGCCACAAGCAAATAAATACTCACCATAGTCTTAGGTATGGTTGTTCATCTGATTTAAGTGTTGTTGAGGAGTCTAGTAGATCAGAGGACAAGAATGTGAATTTTGATTTAAAAAAACCCCCAGGAGACAGCGACCTTAACTGTTAACTCTGGTTTTGTGGTTCATTTATGTGCCTTTATTTTTTAATTCACTGGGGACTGTTTGGCTAAAGAGATGGAGAAGTGCAATAAAAATTTGTAAAGGGGGATGATAGGCCCAACTAAAGTCACATCAGATAGGGAACGCAACTCATCGTTTTCCTTGGTCTGCTGCTTTGGCAGAGACAGAATTCAATGTTTCTATCCAGGTCAGCTCAGAAAGTGCTATGAGCGGCCACATTGGCACTGCTTGCAGTACAAGAACAAAACTGATGGCAGTAAAATAGAATGGTCAATGAGATTTGCCTGCGGATGAGGTACAATATGTGCAAATATTTTCAGATCAGGTCCCTTCATTGCCTTCAGAACCTGTTGGGCTGAATCAACCATACCAACTTAATAATAAAACTTCAATCTGACCAGAACGAGTAGCAAATGGATTAAATGCCTCTAGAATACTTCCTCTTCTTCATCTAGGAAAACTTGGAATGTTCTGAGGAAGCAAAGTGAAGGAGTCAATGTTGAAGCTGTCTGTTCAGGTGATCGGGACGTGGTATGGCAAATTCAAATGAGAAACAGGGTATTGGGAAAAGCAGTTTAACATTTAAATATGAAAGGAAAGGTAAAATAGCTTTTTGCTAACTACATATTCACAGTCAGAATTCTCGCTGCACTTGCCCAGTTCCCAGCTGTACAAGATCCTGCTATATATAGATTCCCTTATCAACCAAGGAAAGCTTCAGATGGAATTCTGGGCAATTTCATGGAGCCCGTTCCATAGCCTCCAACAGGGGTGTGGCCACACCATGTTGGTGGCTCCTCCCACCACACAGGCAGGCCAGAGGATTGCCAAACCAAAAGTCAGCAAGGTGGCTTAGTGGTTAGCCCTTCTGCTTCACATCACTGGGGTCATGAGGTCATGAGTTCAATTCCCAACCATGGCAGAATCAAAAAATAAAAAAAATAATTAAGAAGGCCTATATATTTTTTTTATTTAAAAAAATAAAATAAAACACAGTCTCAAAGATTCAGGTGTCCAGATTAAATGTTGACAATTATTTCATTATATATATATCTAATGCATTGTTGGACAATCGTCTGGTTTGGTTTTAGAAGCAAAACATTTTTTTACTTTGAATTCCGTAGACAATTCTTTAAAAATACTATGTTTTAATATAAAATACTGGATTACAGGCAACTGATCTAAAACAAAAACAAAAAAAGGTTTCCTGCTTGGTAAGGAACATAACGTTTTTCCTTTTCCACTGACTCATTACCCTCTGTACTTTTAGAGGAGAAAAATACTGGTTATGACAAAATTCTCGGACATTTATCATGTATCCTCCTGGTACGTCTATGTCAGCGACCTTTTACCTTAATCCATCAAAGTCCCTTGTTTAACTCAGCTATCGAGATCTTTAGCTTCATCTTTTATAGCTTCCAGCAGCCCCCTCAAAAATAAAAAACAAATAAAATAGCTTAAAAATATCACTGTTCACTTCACTGTCAAAGTCATTGCTCTGTGTATGTCTTACAGGGAAAACTGAAACATTGTTTTTAGCACCACACAAATTGTTTAACAGTTCATACTAGGTGGCAACACGGAATTTGGCTATTTTGTTTATTAATTTGCACCTTCACAAGCAGATATCAGATCAGGCAGCATGTAAACAAGTATAAGTACTATGTATTGTAACCAAATAGTTTATTTGCACATCGGTATGAAATAAGGCATCTTCTAGGCAGGATTAAATATTCATGAGAATTAATGAGAGAGTGAAGTTTTCATTGTAGAAAAAAGATAGACTATTTGTCCTCCTTGTGCATACAAAGTTATGCTCTCCCACATCCCGGTTCTGGAAACTGCCGCCGAAAATTCTACTTTTGCAGGACTGCAGACCAGACATCAAGGCAGTCTTACGACCACTTTTTGTCACCCCCTTCATTAATTTAATTTTCTCCTATAATAGTACTCTGTTTAGTCTCATTTATGTCCAAAATGAAGCATACTAGTGAGCGGTGGAAGTCACTTTAATGGTGCTGATAACACCAACAGTGACTACCACAAAGGGAAAAAACGAAAATGACTTCCCCGACTTGAAAACGACGTAGAAGCAAGATGCCGTTCTTACTAGGGATCGTGATTTGTTCTCACACTGCCGGGAACTTCTTCTGTCATTGTTAAGGTCAGTCATCATCAGGCGCGTGCTGGGAGAGCTCGGCCCGGGGGGCACACAGGCGGCCGCATCGCGTGTCACGTGATGCAGCCGTCTGCGTGCTGGATGCGGCCGCATCACGTGTTTTGTGATGCGGTCGCGGATATTGTTATACAAATTTGGCTTCCGGGGGAGTTGGGGCTGACCCCTGGCCCAGCCCGCCCCTGGTCATCATTTCTTCTAAGTCGACTAAGTCATTTTGGTTTTTTTCCCTTCGTGGTAGTCACTGTCGGTGACACCACCTCTGAAATTTCATACCCCACCCCTAGTGAGGGTACTTTGGGTCACTCTACATTAAACGTACCATTTTTATGTGTTTGAAAGTTTTTTTAAATCGATCAATTGCTTAGAGATGGGCTTTTTTTCTTCCATAGGCGTGCCTGAAAGATGTCCCACTAGAAGATACCAAATTTTAATCCCTGCAGATGCACCCATTTTAATGCGCACATAGACGTGCATTGTTTTGTCTTTTCTTAAGTGAACATTATTTGTGCTGAATGCTGACATGAGATTAATGTCACAGGATGTTCCGCCCACAGGACATGCTACAACAGCAGCTAACTTAAAAAATGCCTTAGCAGCAAGTAAGAGTGGGAATGGATGGTTACAATTGGATGGAACGGATGGGCACAATAAATGGTCTATGTGCAATTAATAGCATACGTGCCAAATTTTTAAATCTGTACTCCGGGAGATCAGAGTACAGATCATGTGACAGAGGGTAGGAGGGGGCGTGACAACGTCATTACGTCACTATAGACCCGTCCCTACCATAAAATAAAAAATTGAAAAGCATGGGGCGGGATTTAATGATGTAGATTAAGCCCCACCCCCCACTATTCAATGCCGTGAATTTCGGCATTTTACAGGGCCTGGGAGGTTTGCCTACTCTTCCGGGAGTCCAGGAGGACTCCCAGAATTTCGGGAGCCTCCCGGGAATTCTGGGAGAGTAGGCAAGTATGATTAATGGTATATTGAAATTAGGCTAGTTTCATCTAATCACTATTAAAACTATTAAAAAAATGTAAGAAGAAATTGTTAAATTAACATGACAGGTACACTTTAAAGTTCTGTAAATTGAGATACAAAGCTTTGTTATGTGCACTGGAAATAAATAGCAATTCCAATGTATAAGTACTGAACTAATGCATGCTGCCTACAGTTTTGTGTGCAAGGAAAATAATGGATATAATTTATATTACAGAGTTGTAACCCAAAAACAGGGAAAAAAAAAATGTAGCAGATCAAACAACGACTTTCATCTTCATACATTAGAAAGATACAACCCACCACATTCATTTCCTGTCATAGAAATTTGATTTAAACTGCTGCGCAATGCTTTCACAATAATCACATGTCTGCAATCAGTTGTACATTGAAGTCATTCTAAATAGGTATTGTGTAGAGAACAAACATTTCCTTAAATCCTCTCTAAGATTATACTGGGTATTCCTGTGAGATCAATTATTGTCATTCATGTGGAACTGAACATATGGGGGTGGCTGGAAAAAGAGCAGCAAAAAAGTCCTTAACTGAAGTATTTTACTGATGCGTCAATAAGACAAAAAATAAAAATGTTTTGTATTTTTTTGGTCTCTGACTTGAAGGTGTAAAATAAATTGATTTGCAATTGGATTTTTGTGGTATTTATTTTAAATAATTTAGATTTTATGTATACTGTATATGGGAAACCAAGGACACTCGTGACAGTGGCCCTTGGACATTATCTATAAGTGTTGATGTCACCTACACACAGCAAAGGAAATCATTTTGTGGCTGGAACTATTTTCACAAAGATCCAAGGATGCAGAGTATGAGTTTCCTAGGAACCAATAACATCATGGAGGCATGAGTCAGAATATTGGTTCATCCAAAAAAAATCTCTGCTAGAGATTAATCCCATAACTAAACTGCATTACAAGACAGAATAGTTATAAGAAACAGTTACGACCGAGTTGTCAATGAAACCTTTCGTATCTGTTGTCTACATTTCCTGGAATATCTTCCCAGAGCAGGTGGAAGTTCTCCAGACATCCTAGGTGCCCCTCCATCCCCATCAGACACACCCTGCTCAGATGGTACGCTCCTAAACCCCCCAAGCTTCTTAAGGTGTGCAGAGCAAGTTGGGGAGAGATTTATTTATTCTTTGTGTCAGGCTGGGAGTGTGGCGCAGGGTTGCCACATCATAGCCTAGTGCCACACTCCCTGCCCATCACCAAAATGGAGGAGCGGTAACCCGCAGCTTTGCAGGTAAGATGTTGGCAGCTGCTTCTCCTCCCAGTCAATGGCTTGTACCTACTGTTTGGGCGCCATTGGAAAATTCAAATTGAATGAGTTACATTATGTCACTCATTCATGTTGGGATGTTTTAGGCATCCCCTAGTTGTCGCCCAGGTTGTCCTAGGTCACTAGGGCGCCAATGGGGCTGGTTTTTACTTAAAAAACCTCAAGAAAATCCCCATCGGGCCTGTGGCCTTAGCCTGCAAGGTTGCATATGTACATGACTGAAATACTTCTGCGTACTGCAATTGCATGTACTCTACTTCTCCAATGTATGTTATATATTTTTTGTAGTTTACAGTTCTACGATGTGTTTTTGTAACACTTAGGGATACCTTTGTATTACATATAGCCTGATACATATAACCTGTAGAGAATGATTTATTGCGATTATGTGTCCAGGATCCTTTCATATTAACCTAGAAATATGAATATTCCTACTTGAAGTGTAACAAAATCCTGAAACTGATAGCTCTTATTTAAAAATATCGGTATTTACTTAATGTTTTCATACATGATAAAGTTATAAGTGGATAACATATCATGATTTACGTTAGCTTTGGCTAACGGGCTGCTTTGAGAACCTCTTAAATTCAGCAATGCTGTACTGTACGTGCGTAAAAGAAAATACAATTGGATAATCAGTGAAATACTTTGCTCTGTCTATTTTTAAATGTGACAGTTTCTGTAGCATACACTATAGATAACAAAGCACTACATTTATAGGAACTATACATTGAATGTTTGTATTTCATTTGTATTTTGCATTTGTGTTTGTATTAGAGATGGTCACTGACCCCCGTGTTTTGGTTTTGGATTCGGTTTTGGATCTGGATTACCATCGTGTTTTGGTTTTGGTTTTGCAAAACCGCCATTGCGTGTTTTGGTTTTGGTTTTGTTTGGTTTTGTTTTGCTATTTTGTTGGAAAATCAATGTTTTTGGGCCTAAAATAACCCAATTTAGTGCTCCAACTGTTTTAGAGATAAGTAATCTAATTGTAGAGGTAATAAATAATCCAAAAAACAGTTTAATTCTTCGTTGGTAGGCCTTCATTTATTCTACACACAAAACAGATTGTCTTTCTCTCTATCTATGCATATTGGCAATGCAGCCATCGTCTTTGGATGTACATTACACCCTACACTTATAGTTAAATATGTAAAGAAATGGAAAAAGGCAGTTTGCTTTCTGTCTCTATAGGCCCCCTCCACTTGTTTAAAAAAACCAAAAAATTCAGCCGTTATAGACTGTACAATATTAATTGAAATGGAGAAAGCCAGTTTGGTTTCTGTCTCTCTAGGCTCCCCTCCACTTGTATAAAATACAAAAAAATTCAGCCGTTATAGACTGTACAATATTGAGAGAAATGGACAAAGGCAGTTTGGGGTCACTCTGTCTATGAAACCCTACCCTTAAGGATAAATTGCCCAAACAGCAGCCTTTCAAGACGGTACGTGATATGGAAATGCCACAAGTCCCTTTCCTCTATGGGGGTAGATTGCACCCTACACTTACATAGAAAGTTTTAAAAAGATGTTATCATCATCATCTTCAGCTTCATCCTCACCCTCATCAGTGTGTACGTCATCATCACAGACTATCAATTCATCGCCGCTTGAATCCGCCATTAGAGAACAGTCAGTGCTTGGATGTCTTGGATGGTGAAGGCCTTCCTCGTGGTAGATGTAGTTCATTTTTATAAACAAGTTTTTCTCCACTTTTTTGGGAAGTAACCTTCTACGGCGATCACTGACTAAGTTCCCTGCTGTGCTGAATACTCGTTCAGAGTACACACTGGAGGGTGGGCAGCTTAGGTATTGCAAAGCAAGCTTGTACATGGGTTTCCAAATGGCCTGCTTTTCTTCCCAGTAAGGAAAGGGACTGTCTGACATTTCCATATCAACTACCTCTTGAAAGTAATCCTCCACCATCCTTTGCATGTTTATACTTGTATTGGATGGAGTTATGGGCAAAGTGACACATTTTTTTGAAAAATCCTTCAAACCAACCCAGATGTTAAATTGTTCTGGTCTGCCCCCTGCGTCTTCCCTGCTTCTTTTTGGGAAATTTTATTTTTTACGAGCAGCAGCAGCTTGAGAAAGTGAAGGAGGACACGTTGTCAAGCTGAGGCCCAGTTCAGCGGCCAACTTGCTGAGCAATAGCTCCTTGCAAAAGTTCACATCTCATTCATTTACAAGTAAAGACTCAATGTAGGTTTTAAACCTTGGATCAAGCACAGTGGCCAAAACGTACTGATCCGAGTTCAAGATCTTAATACAGTACAGGTGCGGTACCCCCCCCTACACACCCCGCAAAGCGACTCCCTGAACACTCACCTCTACCCCTGGAAACACAACTCGCACAACTCTCCAGGATCGAAGTGTAAAGCAGAGAACCGAAGAAACAACCCAGCCCACAGTGGAACGCAGAGTGCGCTCCACCAAAACCGGAAGTCCGGCGCAAGCGCTTTCAGGTTAACCAGCAAACCCGTTTGACTACAGTAACGCTACCGCTCGGGATACGCTACAAAACCTTCTGACTGCAGCGCCCAAACTACAGGACAGAGAGACCGCCTGGCGACTACCAAACTGCTTGTAAGAGCTTCCAGAGCAAAAGTAAATCCCACCCGCACCTCACGAACACCCCCCCTTACAAAAACACATAGTCCAAATAAGTGCCACATTCAACACTAGCAGAGCGCATCACAGCACATAACTAAGAGGCTATCACAAAACATACTGCCTCTATAATAAGCTCTAGCCAACCAAGAGCTCCTTAACCCCCCTCCACAGACCACTAGTCACATCCCTCACAGGAGGTACCTAACCACCACAATATACAGTGCAATTAGGGCTGTAAACAAGGCAAAGAGCTATAGACCCACACCAGCAAAACAGCTATAACCTACATTAAGCCCCAGGAGTATATTGTTGGTACTGCACCTGTACTGTGTTCTCCACACACCACCCCTGCCCCCCCACCCCCCTCTTTCTCCCCCCCCCTCTTTTTCTCTCTTTTTCTCTCTTCTCTCTCCCCAGGTTGCGCCACGGCAAAAACAAAAATACAAGCAACAAGATCGGAAACCAGAACACCCGAAGAATCCGTAACGGCAGCACCAATCCCTAAGAAAATCCTGTCAAGCGCAGACGTCCAAGGTAAGCTCACCAAAAAGAGCCCCTACCACCTGATTCAAGATCTTAATAACTCGAGAATCATCGTGAACGAATTAAGTACTTGATCGACAAGGCCATCATACTTTGCTGAATTGCTTGCTTTCAGCTCATCCTTCATTTTCTCAAGCTGCTTTTCCAATAGTCTAATTAAAGGAATGACTTGGCTCAAACTAGCAGAGTCTGCACTCACCTCACACGTCACAACTTCAAATGGTTTCAGCACCTTGCACAGGACTGAAAAGATTCCCCACTGTGCAAGAGTGAAATACATCCCCCCTCCTTTCCCAATGTCATGGCTTGTGCAATATGCTAGGATGGCTTTGCGCTGTTCCTCCATCCTCTGAAGCATGTACAGGGTGGAATTCCACCTAGTTACCACCTCTTGCTTAAGTTGGTGGCAGGGCAAGTTAAACTGCTCTTGGAGCTGCTGTAATCTCCTATATGCTGTGGCTGAATGCCTGAAATGGCCTGAAATTTTACGGGCCACCGAAAGCATCTCCTGCACCTCACGGTTATTTCGTAGGAAGCTCTGCACCACCAAGTTGATGGTGTGAGCAAAACAGGGAATGTGTTGGAAATCACCCAGCTGTAATGCTCGCACTATATTGTTGGCGTTATCAGAAATGACATACCCGGGGGAGAGTCCGAGTGGTATAAGCCATGCATCAATCACATCTCTCAGTTTGCGTAACAAATTGTCAACCGTATGCCTGTTAGTGAAGCCGGTGATACAAAGAGTGGCCTGCCTGTGACAAATGTTACGTAGTGGTGTACATGCTGCTGCTGTTCCTGCTGGTGAAGGTGAATGACCAACCCAGTGGGCTGTCACAGTCATATAGTCTTTGGCTTTGGTTAAGTGGACAGTGGGCAGAATGGCATTTTTCAGGGCAATCTCTACATTTTTACACACTTTTTGGTATAGTTGTGGAATTGCTTTACGGGAGAAATGGTGTCGAATTCTGTAACGTGGACACAAAACCTCAATTAACTGTGAAAAACCAGCTGCGTTTATTGTGGAGATTGGACGCAAATCTAACACTAACATTGCAGCCATGGCTTCTGTGATTCGCTTGGCGACTGGGTGACTGCTGTCATATTTGCTTCCCCTCGCAAATGATTGTTTCACAGTTAATTGCTGAAATGTAGGACTGCTTATTTTCTTGACCTGCCTCTGGGATGACGATTCATCCCCAGCAGCAGCAACAGCAGCAGCAGTGGGACTAACGCTTTCTTCAGAGGAATCAATAATAGTGCAGGAGTCCTCCAGCCTTAAGTGGGATGCCGGGCTAACTCCGAGCGCTACTGAGGATATTGATGAGGATGGTGTGGTGGGTGTATTTTGAAGCCGTCAGGATGTCGGTGAGCGGAGGGTCTTAGCTGATGATGGAGTGCTTGTATTTTTTTGGGAACAACTTTCAGCTTTCCCCAACACTTTGCCATGAACTCTCGTTAAATGGCGTAACATAGACGAGGTTCCAAGATGGTTAAGGTCCCTCCCTCGACTGACTGTGGCTTGACATACACTACAAATGGCTATACAATTGTTGTCTGGATTTGGGTAGAAATAATTCCACACATAAGAAGTGGATTTTTTTGTTTTATGCCCAGGCATGACAATGACCTTTTTCTTGTCACGTGCCAGAAATGCTGCCACTGGTGCAGGACTTACACAAACAACCTTATCCTCATCAACATCCTCATTAGCGCCCTCGTCGCCTACACAAATCTTCCCCTTATCCTCTTCTAATTCCAAAGTGGCATACTCAATTTGGGTATCACCTGCTACACTCTGGCTTTTAAGGCACAAATCAGCAGAAAGCTCACGATTAGACATCCCACTGTTGGATGGACTCTCCACAGGGATTGTTGTCATTTGTGAATCAGAGCAAACATTCTCCTCTAATGCCTTACTGTTATCTTGCAGCTCGGCTTTGACGCGTAACAGTAGTTGTGCACAAATTGTAGGCTGGGTAACTTTTTGGGATCTGCCACTAATAGCCAAAGGTGAAGGCCTCATTCTCTCTTTGCCACTGCGTGTGTAGAATGGCATGTTTGCAATTTTTTTTTTATCGACACTTAACTTTTGCTCAGTAACACTTCTTTTTCGCTTCAATACTGTAAATTTTTTGGGGGTTTTTGTTTTTTGCACTGATTTGGAAACACTCTGTTGTTTGACATCGCCTTGGCCAGATGACGTACTGGGAACACTAACATCAGGACTGGTGACAGAACCTGGTTGCTCATTCTGATCATATGTGGACTGCTTTGAATCCATTCTGAGCGCAAAGCACTTGTAGTGGTAAAAATTATTTGGTAGATACTGCTGACAGATATGACTTTTGACAGCCAGAAATATTTATGCACAATTATGGGGGACACCCCAAAAGCACTGAGGAGTGCTAAAAATTATTTGGTAGATACTGCTGACAGATATGACTTTTGACAGCCAGAAATATTATGCACAATTAGGGAGGACACCCCAAAAGCACTGGGGAGTGCTAAAAAATAGTTGGTAGATACTGCTGACAGATATGACTTTTGACAGCCAGAAATATTTATGCACAATTATGGGGGACACCCCAAAAGCACTGAGGAGTGCTAAAAAATAGTTGGTAGATACTGCTGACAGATATGACTTTTGACAGCCAGAAATATTTATGCACAATTATGGGGGACACCCCAAAAGCACTGAGGAGTGCTAAAAATTATTTGGTAGATACTGCTGACAGATATGACTTTTGAAAGCCAGAAATATTTATGCACAATTATGGGGGACAACCCAAAAGCACTGAGGAGTGCTAAAAATTAGTTGGTAGATCCTGCTGACAGATATGACTTTTGACAGCCAGAAATATGTATGCACAATTAAGAAGGACACCCCAAAAGCACTGGGGAGTGCTAAAAATTAGTTGGTAGATACTGCTGACAGATATGACTTTTGACAGCCAGAAATATTTATGCACAATTATGGGGGACACCCCAAAAGCACTGAGGAGTGCTAAAAATGAGTTGGTAGATACTGCTGACAGATATGACTTTTGACAGCCAGAAATATTTATGCACAATTATGGGGGACACCCCAAAAGCACTGTGGAGTGCCAAATATTAAAAAAAAAATAAACCTCTATCCTCTCTTCTCTAGCGATTTTTGTTAGAGCAATTGCAAGAAGAAAATTGGATTCTCTGTCCCTGCTCTAATTAGCCTGTGACTACACCCTGCTCTCTCCCTCTGTCAAATGGCGATGGATTGCTGTGAAGGCATGTATTTATAATGTTGAAGTATCGCGAGAACCGAGCTCCGAGATCCGACGACGTCACGATGACGTTCGGCCTCGATTTGGATTCGGAGCGGGCGGGAGAGTACCGAGCTGCTCAGCTCGGTACTCGGATAGGCAAAGTTTGGGTGGGTTCGGTTCTCGGGGAACGGGACCCGCCCATCTCTAGTTTGTATTGAAATATATTTTATTTTGAAAAGACAACTTTTACATGTATTAATATCTGACTAGACACTACTCTCACTTGTGCATATGGCATTTCATTGCTTACAAATAGGATAATGTGACATTTACCACTAACATTGTTAAGCCACATATCTACGCTATCTTAATGGTACTGTGGGGCGTAATATACACACGGTTCTGGTTAAAAGCCTAACAATCTACTGAACTATTTATTGGAAAAAATCGAGTGGCCGATGGTCGGAATGAATTGTCTTAAAGGGTTTGCCTTGTACATATAGCAAATAGGAGGAACAGAACAGCTATTATAAGTAGAAAGCTAGTATAGTATAAAGCTATACGTATGGGACAGGATTGACTAAGAAAGCATCTCTGGAATGTCACTCATCTCTATCCAGATGTTATAGCGGGCCTCTCCGTCTCATTCCTAACTCTTATCAAAAAATGTTTTGGCTACATACACAGACAGTACAGTAGTCAGGAAGAGCCATAAACAGCTGGTACAAGCTACAAGGAAACATTAACTGGTGGCAGACAAGAAAGAAGAGGTCTTAAGACATGCATGGAAAGCCGTGTGCTTTACATCTCGTTTCCATTGCTTATTAATCATTAAGTTTAAAAGCAGTCAAGGGATGCTAATAAAATGCCTAAAAAACAATCTAGCCATTTAAAAAACTTACTAAACTGTGATCACTTCACTGCTGAGGTTTCTCTTCCTATATAAAATCTACAGGATCCAGGTTTCTGAAATATACAGTAGCTATAACTACATACAAACAACCTTACTGTCTGCGAGAGAATGGAAGTGTATGCAACTTATTTTTGAGCGCAACGGACAGTTACGACAGCCTATGATTTCACGGGCGGACAGGGGAGCGGAATGGGCACATGCGTGTAGTCAATGTACCGTAAGGGTGTGCCTAGATCGAGTGTACACAGCAGAGTTTGAATCAAGCTTTGAGTATCTCTCAGGTGCGTGTTTTTAGGTTGAATCGCTTGTACCAGTGATGACGATTATGGAACCACTGCCCCTGTGTGGGTTTAGCTTTAGTTTAATGTTGTTAAGGTTTTTCTTAATTAATATTAACAATTTCAATAAAAAATTTGCTTAAATAGAAGATATTCAATTAAGAATAGAGATATAAAAAATTGTGGCATTACATGTAAAATACCCAGCTATATGAATGATTATATTGTAATTGCCAACCATTTAGAGAAAATTAACCCACCACTAATATATGGTATAATCATTCTAAAATGTGTACCAATAGTTGATCAGTACTTGATATAACAAGGTAAATTAGAACATATGGAAAAAATATTACTAAAGAAAATAAATTAATATCAATAAACAGGTGTACTCTTTTCCAAAATGCAGGGTATAATATATATATATATATATGTGACGATGATACCCTTCACTTGTGAATAATCACTAGCAACCACTCTCTACAAATATTGTGCAAAAATAAACTACATAGCATTTAAACCAATAAAGTATAAAACAAGTCGCAATAGGAATCCCCAAAAACAACTATGTGCATTTCACAATGGCTTAATCAGGAAGTCTGGAGGAACCCACTTAAATGTCTCATAAATAGGGTGAATAATCAAACAAGAAGGCTGGAAACTCACCTGAACTTAATTGGTAATTAGCTCCGATGAGATCTTGTACAAGAATGGCACTGAAAGTCCTCCCGAAATCTCATCCCACCCCAGTGTTCATGTAACTCTCCCATTCCCTAAAAGATAAACCCACAACACATTTAGTACTATAAAGGTACATCATACAGCCCAATGAGTCAATGTCTTTTGTAACCATGACACCCAAAGACATAACAAAACGTCATTCTTTTTGCTGCAAAGGTTTTTTTAACATTGCTCTATACCCCCCACCATCTTCCCAATCCAGGACACAGTCTATCCCCCTTTCTTTCAACAACTTAGAATTACAATGTCATAAAGTGTTGGGTGGATTGGTTTCAACTTTTCTCATTCTTGAGCTTTTCTAGCTAAATCAACGTACCTGTTGCATGATTGGGATATTACATTCATGGGAGGTCAAGCCCAAAAATATCTTTGGGCATCAGTATTTAGCATAATAAATCAATTTTCATTGTCACTGTCAATGTTGACTTGAGATCACATTGTAATATCACAATGAATCAATGATCAAGATGAAATAAGGTGATATTTATTGATTATAACACGCAAGGTAAGGATCTCAACGGCTGAAGGGCCAGACAAAGACAGAGAAAATCAAGTTCATATAATGAATAACTTGGAGCTACAACACATAGGTAAGCAGGCTATGATGCAGGTGCAAAATGACACAAAAGGACACAGAACAATGCAGAATAAGCAAAGCTAGTAACTACAAAGTTCAGAAATAAGCAAAGTCCTTTACACTTTCCAGGGTCAGAGATTCAGAAGTGTGGTCAGGATAAGCCAAATTAAAAGACAGGTCCAACAATATGAGTATTCCTAAATAGCAAGGTGCTGGAAAACAGGAACTGGAAACCAATAATTACAAAACAAGAACTGCAATGATCCAGCAAGGCCAGACTGCAAAAGGCTTCTACTTAAGGGGTAGTCATTATTGTTACCAGGTACAGCTTAGGGAGGCAGCTCAGCTGCTCCAAGGGCACATGATCTCCATGGTGGCCACTAGTGGTAGAAATGTAGTACTGCACTTGTATAGACTTAGCGCAGACAGGAGTCAGACCGTTACAGTCATATGTGATGAGACGTACTATTTTAAACAATCTTTCACCTATTGAATTTGTAAATGTCGTGGACGTTTCCATGGATCCGAAGGCATCAATCAAGCAGCAATCAACGCGTGGAAGGTTTTCTGACCAAGGGTTAAAAGGACACAGTTTATGGTGAACATAAAGCCTATGAACTAGACATCTCTCTCAAATTTATTGACCGTCTTGCTACAATTAACGAATGCTCCAAGAGATACCTGCCCAGTTGTTGATCAGTTAACAGAATTAGTCAGAACCCCTTGGAGACTAGTATGGAATTGCGAGATATAGTTTGAGAGTTTTTGGTGTCTTCTGATCATTCTTTTGCTGTTACCACAATTTATGTTGGGTAAACTCTGTAGTTTGTCTTTAAAATTATCTTCCATAGAACAAATTCTTTCATCCTCATAAATTGTCCAGTAGAGATTAAATGTGATGAAGTTGCATATAACAATGAAAAGCACGAAGTAGGCTTTCGATGGATATCTGTCACATGAGTTCCCTGTAGACCAACAGAAATGTGAGTATAAAGGAAATCAATATCCATGTTACTTAGTATGCTGGTCAATTTGATGTTTTTGTGATTGAGGTCATCAACAAATGCACTAAACCTCTACGGGGTATCTCTTAATGATACTTAAATATCTACTTTAGATCCTTAAGCATTAGCACTGTTGAGATATCACATGTTAGCTGATAGAACTGAAATGTTTGTTTAGATGTTGAGGCATTTTGTCAATAAAATGAGCTAGAAAATCAGTTGAACAACTGGTAATGTCAGGGAACATCACAGTTTTGCTTTGGCGAGGAGGAGACAGCTCCTGTAGAAGTAGAATATACCGCAACTTTCAGGGAACGAGGTTAAACTTAAGTATGACCTTTGAAATTAAGGTTGCTATGTCAATCTTGGAAATCTATGAAATAATCTTCCTGAATGGATGTATGCCAATTAGTTCAAATAAAGGTTTCATGTTTGCATGATAGTCCTGATGTTTGCTACAAAAGGGGCATGTTCTTGGAACCTGGGGTGGTGAAAATTTAGAGAATTGGACCTGTGAAAATTAGGGGTTGAACTGGGCATGAGTTATAATGTCATCATCATCACCATCAGCTATTAATATAGCGCCACTAATTCGGCAGTGCTGTACAGAATGCACACTCACCAAAGTTCCTTCCCTATTGGAGCTAGAGTCTAGGGTCAATTTGATAGCAGCCAATTTACCTACCAGTATATTTTATTTTGGAGTTTGGGAGGAAACTGAAGCACCCAGAGGAAACCCACGCAAGCACAGGGAGAACATACAAACTCCACACAGCTAAGGCCATGGTGGGGAATCGAACTCCTGATCCCAGTGCTGTGAGGCAGAAGTGCTAACCAATAAGTCACCGTGCTGCCTGTCATGATTTTCAAATAGGAGATGTAAGGTGACATGAGAAAGCAGACCGCTATTTTTTTTCAGTATACTTATATTTTAAGAATTGCAATTTGTTCTAATTCCACATGTTCTTTTATATCTAAAAATAAAGAAATGATTGCACTCAACGTGACAGTAAAAGTTGCAGAGACCTGTTGCCCCTGCTGGGCATAGTGTGAATAGTTACTATATCCCCGTCTGCTGGCCTGGAGCAGAGGTCTGTTAGGGGTCTGGAATAAGTAGGTAAGAGCCTTCACCTAGGGGTGTCATCTCACCCTGGAGCCATCGGCCTGGAGAAGTCAGTATTCAGCATATGGATAACTGTTCAACTGTTGCTAAACTGGGGGAAATCTAGAAAACCTGTGTTATGAGCATCTATTGCTATCCAATAATGATTGTCCACTTCCAGTGATGTGGTTCCAAAGCACAATGTGATTTAATAGCCAAAAGTAGCAGAATAACAGGTTTGAATAAAATAAGTACAGCCGTTACTTTTAACAGGCGCTCTGGATCCATTTTAAAGTCATTCAGGTCTGAAGGCTGTGGTCAAGTAGACTGAACACTGGTCCCAGAGCCCCCACTTATATACAGTCAGTGATACAGTGAAAACAATACAGATGATGTGGTTTGCTTCCATAGGTTCAGGCTCCAGGAAAGTCCTGTGTAATGCAGGCCATTGGCCAGTTCAAACGATGCTATCCAGGGGTGGGGTCAGCTCTCAAGAAGATGCATACTTAATCTTCCCGCCAAGAGCTGGTTTAAACTGGTCTATTAGCATTACACAGACAATATCATTCTAATCATTTATTCCCTATCATCCATATCTAGCATACGCAAGGTGCGATCCTTTCGGAGAATGAACCGACTATTTATCCGACTGCGGATAAATAGGGGATTAGAATGATACCAGACATGATATGTTTGCTGTGACCTGAACCTTATATCTCACTACCGTGTATATAACATTATAATATTTCACCATAAACTCTGCTACATTTCAGTACAAATAACCATGTATTGCAACTACTTTTAATATGAGCTAATTACAAGTGTATGTGTCCGTGTAAATGTGTGTAAAAGCTTTTGCCACATGTTGCGATTGATTACGCTCCTCCACGCTGTAGCGTGCTATTCGCATAAAGTCAGACAAAGACAATCAAGTTGTTAGATGTTAATTGAAATGACCATATCCAATTATCTGACTTCGACACCTGTCTTTCCTCACCAATCCCACATCAACAGTACAACAGTTTATACATATGCAAAATGTCCTGCATTATTAAACTCACTACACAGACTCTGAGATTCCTAACCACCAGGACTTAACATATGGAGCAGCCCATCACATGTGAGACTCCTCTGGTAGCTGTGTTGTAGGGCCTCACAAAAGAGACCATACGGATCTCCTTCATGTCAATGGGATCTTAGTAAAGACACATTTTCGATTCAAACCCAACTATCTGCATAGCAGGTTTTGCAAGAAAAAAAGAAAGAAACCTTCAACTCGAAGAGACAGATGGAAAAGCAAACAGACATTTATAAATAGCAAAGTCTTCATGTTTGTGAAGTATGGTAAGGCTTATCTGTGTGAACATGAACTGTTTTATTTTTGTTCTTAATTAAAAGTTTTTCAGTGCTGGCATTTTCCAGAAATAACAGAAAATAGTAACCAAATACTAATTGACTCCGTGATTCATTAAGGAACATTCATAAATTAATATTAACTATAAATATAACTTTAAATTTTGAATTCTTGATGTAGTTGCATTCTAGTTCAAGAGAATGCCAACTCCCAACTGTTAATATTTTTCAATGCCAGTCCCCCTTTATGGACTAAAATTTCCAATCCCTTCTCATTCCGAATGGCCCCATTTTGTGGTATGATGCTTGGGGGTATATTTACTAAACTGCGGGTTTGAAAAAGTGGAGATGTTGCCTATAGCAACCAATCAGATTCTAGCTATCATCTATTTAGTGCATTCTACAAAATGACAGCTAGAATCTGATTGGTTGCAATGGGCAACATCTTCACTTTTTCAAACGTGCAGTTTAGTAAATATACCCCATAGGGTTTATTGATAAATTCCTCAATTGTCTTCCCAGGGTGTAGCGTACAGTACTGCAATTTCTTGCTCAAATTATGTTTATTTGTACGCAGCGCACACTATTTTTCTATGTTCTCTTGCAGGCAATCAGAGCATGGAAAGACTTTGATTTTCTCAGTTGGTGGAAAAGGCGTTGTGTAATAAAACAATTTACTAACAAGTGATAGATTCTCTTTAGCCAAAAAACAACCACAGATGCCTAGTAATGATGAACTAGACTGAAAGTGCAGTTATGCCTGCAATTTATATGAAATTTATCCTGCGGGAACACATGAAACTGGTATATGAAGATCATAGGAGGAAACCAAGTTGTTGAGGTCCACTCCTGAGTTAAAGTTCATATAATGTGGGGCAGCACAGTGGCTTAGTGGTTAGCACTTCTGCCTCACAGCACTGGGGTCATGAGTTCTATTCCCAACCATGGCCTTATCTGTGTGGAGTTTGTATGTTCTCCCTGTGTTTGCGTGGGTTTCCTCCGGGTGCTCCGGTTTCCTCTCACACACCCAAAAAAACATACTGGTAGGTTAATTGACTGCTATCAAAATTGACCCTAGTCTCTGTCGGTGTGTCTGTCTGTATGTGTGAGTGTGTGTCTATATTAGGGAATTTAGACTATAAGCTCCAATGGGGCAGGTACTGATGTGAGTGAGTTCTCTGTACAGTGCTGCGGAATTAGTGGCGCTATATAAATAAATGATGATGATAATGTAGTATATACATACCTCCCAACATTTATAATCATGAAATCGGGACAAAATAAGTCTTGCCCCATTCTACAAAAACTCAGCCCACAAATAGTCAATTTGTTGTTAAACCACACCCCTTTTGCAGTCCGGGAATCAGGATTTCCCGTCCAAATCGGAAAAGTTGGTAAGTATGATATATGTACATTTTATTCCCTAAATGCACCTCATTGGGATCTACTCACTGTCCGGGATACACCGTGGTACAGATTTATTAAAGCCTTCCAAAAAGGAAAAATGCTGGTGTTGCCCATAGCAACCAATTACATTCTAGCTACCATCTTCTAGAATGTACTAGATAAATGATAGCTATAATCTGAATGGTTGCTATGGGCAACACCTTCACTTTTAGAAGGTTTGAAAACTCTACCCTGGGACCTGTGTTTTGCATTAACTGTCAGCTCTGGGGTACTCATTATTCTCTTTTTAATTTACACTCCCCTGCCGTCCTCTAAGCACAGCCCACCCTACTGCTTCTATTTTACACCTCTCTATCTCAGCTGTTGCAGTCACAATAGTTGACACCCCAATGCTGTGACCCCAACTGTCACCTACCGATCCTGTGACCTCCTCTGTAAACTGACGACCTTGGATTCCGCAATTCCCTGTGCGCGCCTCACGGAACTGGTGAGAGTACAATACTGTGAGACGTGCAGGAGAAATGCCTTGTTATAGATCTCCTGCTGTTAGACATAATAATGCTAGTTTGTTTACCTCTAAAAAACGCTTCACAAATACTTTGCTTCTGAACCAAGCTGAAAAAGTTGTTTAAAAAGCAATTTGAGCATAAAAAAAAGTATCTTATAATGTAATATTTTCCAAACTAACTGGGGTTACAGCGCCTTGTGTCCTGAGCACCAGCTTCATCAATGCGTTTTTGTTAGTTGTGGTGTTTTTAGCTGTGTATAATAAGATTTGCTTTATATAATTATTTATTTGAAAACCCGCTGAGCTGCGTGTGGGTCTGTTAATGCAAGGAATATATTTTATTTACGTAAAAAAAAGGATGAAAGTATATTGCATTTACCTAAGTTCAGAGCGCCTTATTAAATGTAGTCTCACCTAGCACCTACCACTGAGATGGTAGGGGTTACACAGTAACTTCATTTCTATGCACAGAACCTCAATGAAAAAGAGTTTATGGTTGAACTAATTTAAGTTTTCCATATTTTCATAGTACGATGACAAGAGCTTCCTGGAAGCTTGTTCTTACAATTATGGTTATTCACTGGTGTGACAGTGTAGATGCTTCTCACATATGCACTTATCTTCAGACTAGCTCAGCCTTCCTTCTTCCTCTCAAGGGGCCTGATTCATTAAGAATCTTAACTTGAGAAACTTCTTATTTCAGTCTCCTGGACAAAACCATGTTACAATGCAAGGGGTGCAAATTAGTTTTCTGTTTTGCACATAAGTTAAATACTGACTGTTTTTTCATGTAGCACACAAATACTTGATAGCTTATTTGTACACCGACATTTAAAGTTGATATTTGTGTGCTACATGAAAAAACAGTCAGTATTTAACTTATGTGCAAAACAGAAAACTAATTTGCACCCCTTGCATTGTAACATGGTTTTGTCCAGGAGACTGAAATAAGAAGTTTCTCAAGTTAAGATCCTTAATGAATCAGGCCCCAGACCATATCTCAATGTAATCACACTACTTTATTTACTGCTCTGGCACTTCAATTACTTGTATGTAATAAATAATGTTGACCAGTGGGTCACAGCTGACACTCACTCATCTCAGGGATTGTCCTCTCTACCTCTCAACCTATACACATTTTCTGCATGTCGCCTGGGCAGTATATTTACTAAACTGCAGGTTTGAAAAAGTGGAGATGTTCCCTATAGCAACCAATCAGGTTCTAGCTGTCATTTTGTAGAATGTACTAAATAAATGATAACTAGAATCTGACTGGTTGCTATAGGTAACATCTCAACTTTTTCAAACCCGCTGTTTAGTAAATATACTCCCTGGTATCTCTCTGTTTAGGTGGGTTACACAGTGCACAGGTGCTGTACCTGGGCTCTCAACTTGGTGTCTCTGCAATTGTTTTGGGAAAGTAAACAGATCGCACTTGGCATGCTATCACTTGCAGCATGCCTGAAAATACTCTCAACTCCTTCTCCACATGGCTCCACATGGTGCTAAATGATGCGCAGAGCCTTCGAGTCAGATCTCAGACTCGCTTGCCTTTTGGGTGTAGCTTACTGCCCCTCCAGACACAGGGTATCTCAGAACTCTCTCCCTCAACTACCAGAAAGATCACGGCTGTCTCGAATGGTTTGGACTTCAATGAGGTGGTCAACTTCGGCCATCAGTAGTCAAGAGGAATAGAACAGTCAACTTGAACGGAACTCGAGCTTGAACAGCCAAAGATCACATGACATGCCCCGAGGTGACACTCATTGGTCAGCCAAGGGGGCACTACATCACTATATTTCTTTGTCATTTTAGTTTGCCTTTAAACATTATCACATTAATGCCACTTTATTTTAATTTCAGGACAAAAGTATTTGCTTGTGCTTCTTATCTAATAGCATTGTTTTGTCTGATTTCCTGGAAACTTGATCGATTGATATATAAGGCAGAGAAACCTAGAATATAAATAGTTTTTTTAACATATCTTTCTCATTGACTTCCAGACTGATAATTACAACCTATACAAGAACAGGCCAGAAGATTTCTGCTGAAACTCTATCTGCCACAGAGGAGACAAGCCGAGGAAAGTAAAATTAACTCGGTCCAGGCTCCTGTGTCTGTGAATCGCTGAATCATTACACCAAGTGGTTAAGATTTTGTAGCTAATGGTTTAATAATTGTGAGCTACATCCCATTTATACCTGTCAGGATTCATAGAAGGGAAACCTGTCCTTAGCCAGAATTAGGAGTTCAATGACTTACAGGAAAATGACATGCTATTTTAAACTAAAAATAAATACTGCTTTAAGAACCATTAGAGTTACATTTCTTTTTGTTCTAAAAAGGAATGCACAAAGTGAGAATTCTGCTGAGCTACATTGAGGTACTCTCATGCTTCAGGTCCTTTGTTCAAGAAGCTTATTTCCAAAACCATACTGGTAAGTTAATTGGCTTCGGACAAAAATATATATATAGAAAAGTGTATTTTTCTTATATAATAGATTTAAAGGACAGAAAATGTATTTATTCCAAAATGGTACCAGAAGATATCCATATCTCTAATGACAAAACAATCTAAATATAATTTTATTAGTTTTAACCTTTCAGTTATTACTATATTTTCCTGACAAATGCACCCCACACTTGAACATTGGCTTAGTTACGAAGGATGGTCTTGAAAAGCTTTCAATCATGAAGAGGTAAAGGTGTATAAAATATAATAACAATATAAAACTTTTATATTTTATATATTCAACCCCGTTGACAATCTGAGGGTTGTTGAGGGTTATGTGATGTGTGAGTGTGTTCTTCCTATAACTTCTCTGATGCAGGATCTTCACCCGAGTCTTCTTCACAGATGATGCAGGACCTCCACCAGAGTCTTCTTCTCAGCTGATGTAGGACCTCAACCCAAGTCTTCTTGACAGCTGATGCAGGACCTCCACCCGAGTCTTCTTCACATCTGATGCAGGACCTCTACCCGAGTCTTCTTCACAGCTGATGCAGGACCTCCATCAGAGTCTTCTTCACAGCTGATGTCAAACGTATACCTGAGTCTTCTTTACAGCTAACGCAGGACCTCCACCAGAGTCTTCTTCACAGCTGATGCAGGACCTCCACCAGAGTCTTCTTTACAGCTGATGCCGGACCTCTACGCGAGTCTTCCTTACAGCTAACGCAGGACCTCCACCAGAATCTTCTTTACAGCTTATGACGCTGTGGAAATCGGGTCTTTCAGTCAGGGACGACTTAGCAGACCCCTTGTACCGAACACAAGCAGCACCTTGAGCACACACACAAGGACTCGTTATTTTATGCAAGAGCCATTTCTTCACGTTGGAAGATTGGTTACAACAAATTTCTATAAACAATTACAATTAATAGCAACAGTAGAGATTGTAAGACAATAAAGGCATGAGACCATCCAATGAAACTAACAGCTACCACCAGGGCCTACAAATAAGAAGTCATATAAATAATGAGTGACTGGGGAAAAGATCAAACAATGGTCCAATTTTTGGAACATGCACTGGTATCCACTGTCCAACTTCCACCCAGAGGGTATGTCTGTAACACAGTCCTTCCAAAGCTCCAGAGCGCAGATTGAGCTCGCCTTTGTAATCTCAAAAATACAACAGTGTCCTTTGTTAAAGACCCAGCAAGCTCCTAACATTGTGCCCGCTGGAACATTTAAGGCTGATGGGCAGGAAAAGGGAGTGCCGTTTTCTGAGATGTGTTAAGGCAAACTATACACTGGTCACCTTCATGTTCCAACTAATATCTGGATGTAACCCTAAGCACCTCCGAACCTCATCTCAACTCCACTGTACAGATACACCTTCCTCCACATCTTTTCAGACATAAAACTTCTGCAACCATTTTTTAAAGGGCTTAACCACCGTGGACTTCCTGTCTTCAACACACTGATAAATGTTCTCCATATTGACCATTACCTGATCAGGAGTGATGAGGTACCAAAAATCTATGTACAGATTTATCAACATATTTGTACTCATCTCCTCTGACAGATGAGTGGCCAGTGGGGAAACATCACAAACATATGTGTCCTTAAAGGCACTTACAGACATGTTTGCAAATGTCGTCATACACAATCTACACAAGAAGACATCATAAGGAAAAGACCAACTGCGACAGATGGAACAGGAAGAGGGGAAGAAGAGATGGCAGAAAAAGAAAGAATATCCAATTTAGCTAGCAAGAATACATTCCATAACCCCCCTCCCTAGCTTATTTACCCCAGGCTCGAAGGCAATTATACATTCTGTCCCTGTTGGTTGAAATGACTGGAGAATGAATGGAGGAGGTGCTGGAATTTTTGAACTTGCTCCAAGTATGTAGGGACCACAGATATGCCTTGATACTCCTTTGTGAGAATATACCACCCTGCTATGCCCCTGTGCCATCTTGGAGGAAGACTGCCTGACCTGAATGACCCAGAACAGGAACTCCACTCTGACAACACAGACAGCCCCATGGTGGAGTTTCAGGATTTGTGGTGCCAGTAATACCTTGCCATTGTTACAACCCTTACATCCTGCATATTTCTACAAATCAGACAGATGCCCTGGAATTTTTTTTTCCAATATTGACAATAACACACAGCGTTTTCAGTCTTGGCAACCTCAGCAATTAACAGTACTTGCTGGAAACAGGAATAATATATAGTATGATCTTATATGCTCTGGTCTCTCCATCCATCTATATAATCATCATCATCATCATCATCATTTATTTATATAGCGCCAACATAGTCCATAGCGCTTTACAATTGGGGACAAACCTAGTAAACTAATAAACCAACTGGGTAAAACAGACAAAGAGGTGAGAAGGCCGATGCTCGCAAGCTTACAATCTATGGGACAATGGGAGTTTGATACATGAGGTTAAGTCTACATTTTGCATTTTGTCCCAGCCAGACTGCAAAGGTAAAACTGACTCATAAGCTAAATTATCCTGTCACACAACAATGTTGGTCAGGGGGTAGTTGTCTCGTGTGAAATTGTGTAACGGGTGGTAATAGGGTAATGTAGTGAGGTTAAGAGGGTGGTTGAGGAACATTATAAGCTTGTCTGAAGATGTGGGTTTTTAGAGAACACTTGAAAGTTTGTAGACCAGAGGAAATTCTTATTGTGCAAGGGAGAGAATTCCATTGAGTGGGTGCAGCCCAAAAAAAGTCCTGTAACTGGGAATGGGAGGATGTAATGAGTGTGGATGAGAGACGCAGATCTTGTGCAGAATGGAGTTGCCGAGTTGAGATATTTTGAGACAAGAGAGGAGATGTATGTTGGTGCAGCCTTGTTGATGGCCTTGTAGATTAGTAAAAGTATTTTATATTGGATAATTCACAGCTCTTTTATTGGCTTCCTCTTAGGTATGAAGGAAGCAACCCTGCGAGCATCCATTGGGCAGACTGAAACTCCACTCAGGAGCTGTTCCGTGTACAGCATGCAACAGGTTCACCGCAGAGCCCTATTTCAAAAAGAATCTACAGAGCGCAAAGTGCACCAGGCATTACCTATACCTCCCATAAATTATCCAGGCAAAATTAGAACAAAATAAGCTCAAAATAAGGCCAGCCAACCCAGTCACTTCAGCATAAAAATTGGAAGCTCTGCAATGTAATAAATTACAGAAACAAAAAAGAAATATAGAAGAACCATGTGGCATTTTCTCCTTCATGTAGGAACAACTTATGAAGGCTGAACTTTGGCTTCAAGGTCAATGTTTTCTCCCAGAGCAGTCATTCTGTAACTTCTAGGTGCCTATAAGAGGTAATTCCTGTCAAAGTGGCCTGTTATAGTCCCTATATTTATTACAACGCATCAATAAACTTTGCTCTGCAACATTGATTTCTCTTCTTTTCTTTTTTTTTTTTTAAGGGGATTTAAACTCTTGGATTATACATATAGCTGACGAGACAACTTCTTTAACCACTTGTCTGTGCCATCATACACACAAAATGCTGAGGGAAAACTGTAAGGGGAGAAGTTGATGTGCTGAGGGAGGCCAGATCTTTTGCATGATTGCTGACTTGTGCTTTGTACACAGCAGTTAAGATATTCCATTGTAGCTCTGTTTACCAAGATTAATGCTAGCCTGGAAAATAGATGTACTCACACAGCTTTGGTCAATAGTTACATAAAGCCAGCAGGGGAAATAAAACATTTAAAATAGAGGGAAGAGTGGCAATATAATCTAGTTGCACTGAATTTATTGTGTTAGGCAGTTATGCAATAGTAGGCAGTATCTAAGTTTATAAAGGAGATAATATTGTCTTGAGATACTATTTTTGCTGACACTGTTGCCTTCGTACCCTGGTTATTAAACTATATTTGCTATAGCTTATAAAGAAAATTATAATCTTGTCAGGAGATAATCAACACAGGTGGCCTAATGATTGATGACCACTGTCTCTCAGAATCTGCAGCAAGTCAACATTTTTGCATTATTTAACAGAACGGATTTCAAACAGAAAACAAAAATCAGGTTTACTACTTCTTTGAGAGATGTCGTTAGAGGTACTTATAGGAATAATGACTTTATAATATATAAGTGATGCTAACATATGCCTGTAAATAATATCTATATACATAGTGAGATCTGGGGGTAAATGTATCAAGCTGAGAGTTTTCCGGCAGGTTTGAAAAGTGGAGATGTTGCCTATAGCAACCAATCAGATTCCAGCTATCATTTTGTAGAATGTACTAAATAAATGATAGCTAGAATCTGATTGGTTATTCAAACCTGCCGGAAAACTCTCAGCTTGATACATTTACCCCCTGATGTCATTGCTTATAATCAGTGAGTTCCGATGTCTTCGTTGCAGTGTTCATTAGAAAAGCATGCGCTATAAGAAATAATTCACCCCCTACTGTATCTGTACAGATATTACAAGTCACGTTAGATCTCAGCAACCTTCTTATATGGTCATGGATCTCCTCAGTCACTTATAATATTCTTAACATTTACAGTTGTGATTATATTAATCTACATATCAATTATAAATGGAATTTCAAACAGAGAAGTAACTAGAAAATAATGGGCCACAGCAAAATATTTATGAACCCCCAACCCTCTCGCCACAACCAATATAGAGAATACTTTACTTACTGATTGTCCACATGATATACAGTTTACTGTGTGTCTATAAAACAGCATGCAAGAGGTTATTAGCTACAGATAGTCCCTCTAAGTTTGGGACTAACCCACGTGTAAAGTTAAACAAAAGTATGTAGAATTAGCAAAAATAAATATAAAAAATAAACATATAACAAAACTGAAAAAAAAAAACTATAAAAAAAGGCATCCTCTACCCTCCCCAACCCCATCCCAAGCAGGACAAGTCCATATCAAGCAATATGTGTCACACACATTCAGTACAAGTGTAATACAACACCCAAATGTTAAACTCAATGGGCCTGAGTCATTATGGACAGCAAAGTATGAAAATAAGAGTAACTTTGCACCTTGGCAAAACCATATTTCATTGGAGGGGGGGGGGTAAATTTAAAATGTAATGGCAAATTTATAGTTGGGATAGGTCATGTCCTAGATCAACTTTACATTGCAGTCTAAAAATAAAGCTATGAAGTATTTGTGTGTTTCATGAAAAAGCAGCCAGAATTTAACTGATGTGCAAAATAATAAACTAATTTGCACCCCTTGCATTGTAACATCGTTTGTCCAGGAGCAAACTTGCTCCTTTTTTTTTTGCTTTGCTCTCTTTAATGACTCAGGCTCAATGATGGTAACCGCAAAACTCCCCAAATTGACCCCAGCCTCCAAAACTTGTCCTCCCAGCCCTTTCTTCCAAGATTAGAAATGATGTGAAGGCAGCATATCATCAGTAACAAACCCTAAAGCATTTAAAAATAACACGTCACCTTTGTTTCATCTTGTATAAAGTAATGTTCTTAGAAGATTAAATTTTGGTGTGACTCTTTGGAGGTGCACTGTTTGGATGAATGCAATTATGGAAAGAATCATGGAAAAGTGTTATTTGTTTCCATTTTTCACGATTTACCTATATAAAGGCCCCTATAATGGGTGTAGTACGAGTTATCGGTGCTGTAAACATTGACACTGTATACTCCTACATAATTATTCCGATAATAAACAGAGCCACATAGAAAAATAACTACTTACTAGTAAAAAGACACAGAGGAAATCCGATGAGAGGACATCGCAACACTTCCAAATGATGTCAGCTGCGTTTTATTTATTTTATTAAAGCGGCAACGTAAGGACTATGGTAATATTAATTTAATTCCTAACCCTAACCCCTAACCCTAACCCCTAACCCTAACCCCTAACCCTAACTCTAACCCTAACCCTAACCCCTAACGTAAAGGTAATACTTACCTGGGCCCGTGCATTGCCGCTTTAAAAGCCGAAATTTCCAAGTCGCACACGCAACTGACGTCATTTGGAAGTGTCGCGATGTCCTCTCATCGGATTTCCTCTGTGTCTCTTTACTGGTAAGTAGTTATTTTTTCTATGCCGCTCTGTTCCTTATCGGAATAATTATGTAGGAGTAAACAGTGTCTGTGTTTATAGCACCGATAACTCGATTACCATCGCATATAATAAAACAATATATATTCTAATATGCAGCCATAAGAATGCCCGATCTCTCCTGAAAATAACAATATACAAATTATTTGTGTAGAGAAGAATCATAACATCATAACATTATTCCTACGGACCTCAAACATGGGAAAGTTGGTCTGGTCATGAAGGGGTGAATAGCTTTCAGATATGAAAGGGTTAAGATACACAACAGAACAATAGGCATAGCTAAAGTTAAACATGATTGTCATTTTGATTATATTAGAACCACTTACACTGTGGTCTGCTCACGTTAAAATGCTTCACGTTCATGTTAAAATTCAGAATTTGCTTCCAAAAACATTCAGAACTCATCCGAACAGAGATAATAATATTGGTCCACTGTGATTTCTGCAGAGCTCCATTTAGTTCCAGGCCAGTAATGTGCTTTTGTTTCTTATATTTGGCCTTGTCATCCTTTGTGACATTGTGCATTGATTGTCGCACATCTCCACAGCAGTGATCAAATTCATAGACTTTCCAGGAACATCACACTTAGCAGCTGACAGTTATAAATATAACTATACACATACACTATAATGCTTGTGTGGTGTTTTTTTTCTTAACAGGACCTAGAAAAATGAACATCTAGAAATATCACTTAACAATCCCATAATGATATGCTTTAGGAATAAAATGACTCATAACCTTTTCTCGTATGCACTGAGGGACATGGTGCTCGATATATTAAATCCGCAGCCACCAAGTGTAGAATTTTCTACAGTACGGAACCTAACAAGCATTTGTGCTGGAACGCAAGGAAATCATGACCGTACAGTACAATTTTAAGATGCATTTGGGACGCTGTAGAATATTATATGAAAATATGTTCCTGATTCAAAAACAGTTTTCCACCGAAGCAAAGCATTCATTTCCGTAAAATAGCTGAGAGTACCATATTACTAATATTTACTGCCTGCCTCTCCCGCTTCACTTACAATCTCATAAACATGAATGATTGGAAAAGGGGATTCATTTTATTTGTTATATAAAGTACTCAAACTCTGGAATATTTGCTTATTGAAAGAAAGCAGCTCTTTGATTTGAGCATGGAGATAGAAGCCGGGTCTAGGGAAGACATGAATGAAATGTTCAAAACCGTGGAATATTTTCCTATATCAACCACACTACACAGAAGAATGAATTGGCATGGTGGTGTAGTGGTTAGCATTTCTGCCTCACAGCACTAGGGTCATGAGTTCAATTCCTGACCATGGCCTTATCTGGAGGAGTTTGTATGTTCTCCCCGTGTTTGCGTGGGTTTCCTCTGGGTGCTCTGGTTTCCTCCCACACTCCAAAAACATACTGGTAGGGTAAATGTCTGCTAACAAAATTGACTCTAGTCTGTCTTTGTCTGTGTGTGTATGTTAGGGAACTTAGAGTGTAAGCTCCAATGGGGCAGTGACTGATGTGAGTGAGTTTTCTGAACAGCGCTGCGGAATTAGTGGCGCTATATAAATAAATGGTAATGATGATGATTAACAGGCATTGTCCCAGCTCTATTCAAAGAGACGGACAAAAAGGTTCACCTTTTTGCACCCAAAGCTCCACTTATCAGGCCCATTGCTTCGCCCAATTCAATGGAATTGCCTGCCTGTGAAACCTCACAAAGGGCCTGATTCATTAAGGATCTTAACTTGAGAAACTTCTTATTTCAGTCTCCTGGACAAAACCATGTTACAATGCAAGGGGTGCAAATTAGTATTCTGTTTTGCACATAAGTTAAATACTGACTGTTTTTTCATGTAGCACACAAATATCAACTTTAAATTTCAGTGTACAAATAAGCTACCAAGTATTTGTGTGCTACATGACAAAAACAGTCAGTATTTAACTTATGTGCAAAACAGAATACTAATTTGCACCCCTTGCATTGTAACATGGTTTAGTCCAGGAGACTGAAATAAGAAGTTTCTCAAGTTAAGATCCTTTATGAATCAGGCCCCTTGTATCCAGAAAAGATCACTGTAGGTTTGCAAAATTGTATTAATGCAGGGCAGGGAGCATCTTGGCTGGGACAAGGAGAGTAAAATATAATCTATGAAAAGTGAAATCTTGGAGTTGGTTACCTACCTGCACTCCCTAAATGATGGGATTAGACCTGATATAGTAATGCAAGTGGCTCAATCCCCAGGTCAAATGTCAGGGGGAACAATTTGCATCCCTGCCTTGTGCCAGTCCAGATAGACACTTTTTCCGAAGGAATGCTATTAATTAACACCTTGGCTGAAGGTTTAATATATGAGGCCAAACTATCACTTAAAAAGCTCCCAGTTACCCCAAAAGACTCGAGTGAATTTCATGAGATCCCTGGACATTCTGTCAAATGTTTTTTACAGCGTCAAGCGAGAGAATGATAGTAGAGGATCTCCTATATTTTACTATGTGTATAAGATCAATGGCTTGCCTGGTAGTGTATGACGCTCTTGAATGAAGCCAACTTGGTCGTAATGTATCAAAGAAGGGTGGAATTGATTCAGTTTATTGGCCAGGACTTTAGCATAAATTTTGATGTCCGTATTAAGGAAGGAGATGGGCCTATAACTAGCACACTTATGTGGGTATTTACCCTCTATATGACTCACTACTATTCTGACCTCTAGCATTTCAGCAGGAAAAGGGTCCCCTTTGAGAATTTTGTTGACCACGGAGTACAGGCAGCACTAAACCCATCAGAACCAGGAAATGTACCACTTTTTTTGGGCTTTTATGGTTTCCTCTATTTCCTCAATCACCCTGCTGTTTTACATTTTGAACATACTATTATACTTTTGTTGGCAGCTAAAACTACTGTAGAGAAATCAAAGCAAGAGTCAATCTCACGGTATACATTTTTTTTAGAACTTCTTCTTTAGTGTTAGTTACCGTATTTTTCGCTCCATAAGACGCACTTTTCCCCCCCAAAAAAGTGGGGGAAAAAGTGTGTGCGCCTTATGGAGCGAATACTACATTGCACACCACCTGAGGTTACAGGACAGCCTCCCGCTCTCGGCCTCCACAGATTTCCACCCGAACAAAAAGCTGCTGGAGTGCAAGAGATGAATGAAGAGGTTATCCCTGAACCTGTCCCAGCGGCTGGCAAGAGGCACCGTCTGAGCCTGCGACCTCAGACCTCAACATACATTTCCGCTCGTCAGGTGACATTTACTAGCTGACGGTATGTGCCAGCGGTTATCCCTCCGCGGCGGCTTTCCCATAGCTGCGTTCTAATAGATATTACAGCAGCAATTCAGTGATCTGTTATACAAGTTATACAAGTCTGAATGTACTGTGGTAATAGACAGTATTCCTGCCTATCCAAAACTGAATATAATTTACGAAAGAGGACCAAAGTCTTGCTCTCAGTCATAGGAGATGTCCACCGATGTACAGAACGTTTGCAATTCCAGAGAATATTACTACTGGTGGTGTCAGTGATGACGACACATTGCACTGAGTGGTGTATTCATTCTAGCTTGTAGCCTTATGCATCCATCGCTTCCACACTGAAGCTGGCAGTGCACCACCGTTTGAAGGAGCCCATCTTCGGTTCTTGTTTTCCTCCTCTAAAATCTAGTTGCGTCTTATGGTCAGGTGCGTCTTATGGAGCGAAAAATACGGTAATTTTAGGAGCCCATAATCTTATTACTCAATGCCTGAAGTTTTTTTTTTTCCAATTGCATGCTCATTGCTCTATATGAGCTAAAAAATTAGATATTAGCTAAAAATTTGGAAAAATGACAGCTAACAAAGAGGGAAGAAGACCCCCCTGGCATCACATAATAATAATAGCTGTTCATTTCTAAAACAATGCAAATTTCACAGAGGAAAACCGCTCAAAGTTTTGTAAGACAGCAGAAAACCGAAATGGAATAAAAATGCTAAGCATTAAACAGAAACCGGTACCATCTGTGAACCGTGATGGCATCACTCTCCGGAAGGGGCCTACATACATCTCTCTGGACGACAAAATTCCCTGGGAGCTGTTCCAACCTTCTGCTAAGAATACGACAGTACACAATCTGAGTTGCAGCTATGCACATGCAACTGTACAAAGTACAGTTTTATGGATAATCGTTCAGTTCAGATTAAAAAATATATAAGAATAAAGTTTTGTGGGAAGAAAAGTCAGTCTGAACATTAGATTCCTTACTTTTATATTTGATTTGTGAAAATATCAGCCTAATCTCTAGTATCAGACTGCTCGGTATAGTACAATTTACAGATATGGAAGGATTTCACTTCATATACTGTATCTGTATTCTGTACAACGTTTTTAAGAATTCCATATAAAATGGAAAAAAATATGATTATTAAAGTAGCACAGATAAAATATGTTAAGCCTTTCATTTTATGCCACAGTGCTTTATAATCAGATATATGTGTATGTGCAGAGAACAATGTTTAAGTGGGAAGAATATAAGCTGTAGGATGCAAAAGAAATTCCATCTGAACCTTATTGATTCTGTATTTTATTTTTTCATGTGTGATTAAATAAAAGGAGCCATGTCTAATTTTGTTTTAATTTGACCATGCAGCTGATACAGGTACATTCACCACCATTGTATGTAACAGTCACCTGGATTTTGTTTGCCTTTGTGCTTCTGCATCAGTGTCGCCATTGATGTCTTAGGAACATCTATATACTTGGTTTGTTATTTACACAACATCTAGAACTGTTCCAATTGGTGGGTACTTGATTACGACCAACTCTGAACTCTTGGATCTCTTTGTCAGCTGTGCAAAAGTTCAGGGATCGTGTACCTAGACTACTCTCAAGATCGCTTGGGATTCGAACCTTCGACATTGTTATTCAACTGGCTTGCTGTCGATTTACTCAGCTGTGGGTGATCGTGCACCGCGCATCATTGTTTTTTCACAGGGTTTTATGAGCATTCTGGTGCCATCAGTTGTACAACCTCTGACCGCAGGAATCTTACTGTTAGATGCCCTCTCAATCATAGAAATCTGTACAGCACAGACATCTGCCCTCAACTAAAATGGTTGACAAATGTTTACTTGATACCAATCTTCTTGTTTGAGCTATTATAAACCTGAAGTGTGGCTTGCTAACTGCCCAATAATAGGTTCTGTTTTATGCTTCGTGCGTGCGATACTCCTCACGGTTTAACTTTGGTTAATGACCAAGCTATGTCTTATAGCTATCTGACTTGAGCGCAGTTACTCCACTCACTTGTGGAACCTCTGTTCTGACCTGTTTGCAATGCAGACCTCCTGAAACCCAGAACCAGCCATGTCTCCCAATCAGGTACTCTGTGGGAGTTGCATCTAAGAGCGGCTCACAAAATTAAAATCGGCCAACATGGAGGCTTGATTGAAAACTGTAATGGAACAAGTTCCACCCGTCATTCATCTAACTCAAGAATTATCTGCATCACCGCAGTAGAACAAGTCTATCATGCTATCCCCCGTGCTCTCCTTTCTGAGTCTCAACTGGAACCAGTTACTGCTCCTGTTTTGTCACACACCCTGCCTGTGTCACGCACCCTCCCTGTTTCTCTGTGTGCTCTGTGGCAGGGGAGTGCTCTGATGAGGATTAATCCACATAATTCTGCTGAGGGGCAATTCTGTAGCAATGGAAAAATGAGGCCCTTCACCAACAATACAAAGCAGGCCTTTCAGATGCAGCTTAAGACACCTTTGGCAATGATATGGCACCTGAGAATCTGGAAAGTGCCATGGATCTTGCATAGGAAAGCATAGGGTAGAAAAAACCCTCTGATAACTGCTCCAGGCACTGATGAGACCCAGTTTCCTGCCCCCTGGACAAGCTGAGGTCCTGTGCATAAATTCAGTACTAACAGCATCTCTCTGCTTTGTATTCAGTGGAGAGAAATGTTGATGGACTGATAACATGGTGCTGCATGGTGCAAATATTAGTGGGAGGTTTCAGGGAATCAAAGAAGACTTATCTGACATTTATTGCTGACAAGTGCAGTTGAGGGTTTCTGTAATGGGAAGGGGGGTTTCTGTGCACAGCAAATAAAAATGGTAGTGGACCCTGTGCAATATAGGAGTACGTATAAGGTCTTGTTAAATTGACTTGCGAAAGTAATTGTACAATATTTTGGGGGAGTTTATACAATGTGGTCATATGGGCAGGTGCAGTGCAAAGTGGATTAAAATGGGTTCAGCAATGGGGAGCAGTGCAAGTCTGCAATTAGCATTGGTTATACCACAGTGGCTGACATTGTGGGTCTATTCAAAGTATTTGGCAATGGGGTCTTTGAAAAGTGTCCCTCAGCGGCTTGATTGTAAATGAATCAGGGGACGGTGCCACAAAACTTCCCTGCTTTGTTACCTATTTTATATTTATGGGGCTCTGCCTACCTTCTGTAATTATAAATTCACCTAACTTAACTCCTCTTAGCTTACCTTAATAATACATACCCCTGTCTTATCCACATACCACTACTTTACTTTCTCAGTTACAGTAAACATTAAACAGTCGGAATCCATTTCAGCTCAGCATTATGAACTTCAGTTGGCTGTTCTGGAATTTATTGGAGTAAAGTGTCTGTGTGTACTGTTAGGTGTAGTGAATGCAGCTAGTAGTGAGTTTATAATTATCATTATCATGGGACAAGGTGAAAGTGTGAGGCTGCCAAGAGGAATTTCCATAGCCACCAAAGGCGGCGGGGTCATACCAGGTCGGTGTCTCCTCCCATTACACAGCCAGGCCAGGGATCCCCTATGCTGGCCTTGGCCCCAGTACTGTGTACCTGTTCCCTCCTCTCAGGTCCCCTGCTTGGTATAATGTATGTCTTTAAAGACTGTTGAGAGAAGGGCTTATTTCTAATTTTGCAGAGGGGTTCCTCTACAATCTTGGTTCACCACTGCTGGGGGGAAAAGAGAGAACCGGTAGGGGAAAAAAAGAGTGAGAGCTGGGAGAGAGCAGACCTTAGTGAAGGGAAAGAAAACAGAGAGAGAAGGACAGAGAGAGAGATGAGGGATGAAGGTGGGAGCATAAGAGACTAAAGGGGTAGATTTATCAAACCTTCTAAAATGGAAAAGTAGATGTGCTGACCATAGCAACCAATCAGATTCTAGGTATCATTCATCTAGTACATTCTAGAAAATGCTAGCTGGATTCTGATTGGTTGCTATAGACAGTACCGCCAATTTTACCTTTTAGAAGGTTTGATAAATCTACCCAAAATAAAGAGCTGTGAGGAGAAAAGTGTTTTGGTTGGGGGGGGAGAGGCCTTGGTGCAGAATAGAGGACACTGAGATAAAAAGTGTTTTTGTTGCCAACAGGTGTCAGATTTAATGCGCTGTTGCAGAGAGCAGATAGGTCAGTGTTGGCTAACCTGTGACACTCCAGGTGTTGTGAAACTACAAGTCCCAGCATGCTTTGTCAATATAAAGCAGCTTATTGCTGGAAGGGTATCCTGGGACTTGTAGTTTCACAACACCTGGAGTTTCACAGGTTAGCCAACACTGATGTAGGAAGCAGATCTGCAGAGGAAGAGTAGAAGGATGTACTGACAGCGCTGGAACATGTGCCGCTAACAGCCTTGAGGTAAGTGTGTGTGTTTGTGTGAAGGTGTTAAGCTCTGTAATGTAAATTGTTTTGCAAAATAATAAAATAAACATAGACATCTTATACAACCTGAATAAGCAACAGTTTGTAACAACCATGCTTGTCATTTACCAAAAAACTATTTCATTGCTAAAGTGTCTGTCACAGGTTTATTGTGGCAAGTTTTTTATTTTTACTTTGTTCCAAAATAAGGCTTCTGGAAAATCCTGAAATTACCCTGAAAATTAGCCGTGCTCTGCAGAATTACATTTTGTTTTCAAACTGCTCTGCAATTATTGCTGATTGGCTACTTTCATTTATTCAGTGGGCATTAATTATTCAGGTGCAACTGGACTGAGGTTTGTCAATCGATGAAATTCAGCCACGTTCGAAATCAGAAAAATCAATCCATCCATCTCCACGATTGTTTTCTATTGGTGTGATCATAAGGCCCCAAGAGCCCCTGTTCTATACTCCACTTCAGGCGGGAATGTAACACTCTTATAGGTAGGTGTTAGAGTGTGTGTCTCTGCAGAGTGTGTGTCTCTGCAGAACGTACCTGGTCCTCGGATGCTCTACTTTCCCCAATACAAGTAGGTCACCGTAAAAAAATTAAGTAACGTCAAATGTATTATTTGGGAACAATACAGTGCTAAAATGTTTTGTGGAAAATAGTTATAAGCAATGCTACCTACATATATTTTACTCTTAATATTACTAAATATTCATTGCTTTCAGTGTTTTGGCAACAGCTATGGAAATTGCACAGTGGATTTAAACATGTTTTTAAAGCTCTGCATACATCATAGCAGTTAAAACAATTACTCTTATCCTTTCTCTATGAACAATCAGTAGTCTTTGTGAAAAGGAACGTAGCTAGGCAATATGGCTGCCAACCACAAGATGGAGGATGTCTCTGAGGTGACAGTTACAGTTATAATAGAGGTTCTGTGGGACTGTGAGTTAAGAGTCTCTGTCACTGGACGCACATCACACTTATCTGGTGATTAAACATAACTATCAGCAAAATATTCAGCACATTTTTTCTTGTAAATTTGGAGGAATAAATAATACCGATATTCTGATAAATATGTGTAACTATTTGTTGTTTTCCTGTCAGAGTAATTTTCACTGCAAATAGGCAAATATATCTCACTGTCGATTCATTCACTGTCTCATCCTCGTATGTTATCTCTTTCTATCTCTTTATTAATTTCTCCTTATAACGCTATCTTTTTCACACTTTTTGATGTCTGTCTCACATGTCTTTTTCACTGAGGTCTCACTACCTTTGTTGACTGCTGCTCCTCTGTCACTCTATAAGTTTTCTTGTTCACTGTTGCTGTCACTGCAGCTGTCTTTTTCTATCTGTTTTCCTCTATTTTCTTGTTTCACAAGGCTCCTCTACCCTCTCTATGTTACTCTGCTTCCTTTTAAAATCACAGTCTCCACAGTATTTCTTTCCTGTCACACAAAACACAGAACTTTCCAGCAGCCTAACAGACTGGACTTTCCTGGTTCTTAAAGTCTCTCCTGTATCATACTGTGAGACAGTCCTGTTCCACAGGGTCCTAGTGCCCAACTGTTTTCTGGGTATCATAGGATTATCAAATCTGCTTTAGTGTTGTGCAAGAGCCTGTTTACCCTTAGCGAGAGAGAGTAAAAAGCTCTAAAATGGTTTGCAGCGGTGTTGGCAAGAGAGTTATAGAGCAAATTGGCTGGGAAAGTTACTTGAGGACTGTCATTGACTGCTGATACTGATAATTTTTTTTTCTGGTGAAGGAGCACCCTGTTGAGGTAAGCCTTTTGAGACTTGTCTAAAACCTTCCAAGCCATTCAAATGGAGGCCACAGAGTGAGAAGAGGAAGATGAGTCTGGAGCTCGTGTGGTGCACCAACAGACCATGGCTATGGTATCAGTGGAGGTGCAGTTCAAATAACCACGCAAGAGTGAGTCTTGAAAGCTCTTAAGAACTCCTTGGGAGCTGGAAAGGAAGACATGGCTGCTTGATAAGGAGCAGATGAGTAGTTGTTAGCCTATGGGGAGGCTTTCCAAATTTTATAAAAAGCTTGGCTGGGAGTTGCATAGCGGCACAACTGCCCTGGCAACGCCAATAATATTCTTGTAGGTTACATGTTAAACTAAAATCCACTAAGGCCCACAATGCAGCAGTGACTAAGAGGAACTTTTGTGCTTTTATTATAAACTACCACCAGAAAAAGCATGTGCTGTTCTCAAGTTACCGGATCAGTAAAATGGTTCAACATCAAGACAGGTTATGAATTCATACACCAAAATGATGCTAAGAGGGAAGTGTTAGTCTATTGGTCAGTCTTAAAGAAAAACAAACCCAAAAATATCTTTGTAATGGGGGGGAGAGAGAGACAGGGGAATTTGATGTGGTAATCGGAAGATTGGACACCAAGGCCGTCAACATGACTCCCTGGTTTGTGGGAGCGACTTTGTTCTTGTTAAACAGAGGTCTACATAAGGACTGTAATTTTGTTTTATGAGATGATACAATGTGAATCCCTGTGGAGAATTAATTCAACCCACCTTACTAAACCAGCAGAAGCTGCAGGGTAAAGCCGCAGCCCCATTAACACCATGTGCAAACTGGGAACTGGTATAAAGACAACATGTTCTCAAGAAGCCCAAATACTGTTCCAGAGTCATGAAATAATGCTGGACTAGCTCACAAAACATCGAACCCTAAAAAGCCATGTAGAGGACTATAACCCTTAAATGAGGGGAGGGGGGGGGAGGGGGACACATGGTGCTGTAAAAATCCCTTTGTTTATTTTATTTCTATAGGTATGGGGTATCTACATTGTGCCAGTAGAATCATTTCCAGTGACAAAAGTTAGGTTGTCATGGCAACTTGTATCATTCACCTGTGCTGCCTCTATTGATTCTCAACCTTGATGTATTTTGACTTGATTGTTCCTATTATACAGTCCATTGTACAGCATTTTTTAAATTATGTGATTTGATTGAGGGTTGGCTAAGAACTTGTATTCTGGAGATTCCTGACGTGAATAGAGTTGATTGTAAGAGCAAGGTCACCTGGTGATCCTAATTGACTATTCCAAAGCACATGTCCATTCGGTGACTCTATCTAGTAAAACAGATTTCTACTTTGCCTAGAGACTATAAATGGTGATTTCTGAAATTCCAACCATTCTTTTAATCAAGGAAAGCACTTTCTTATACCATTCAATGGGAGCACTTCCGCACAAGAAAACAGAGTTAAAATACCTCCTATAATCATACTAATATGAAATGTTAGTCAAAGACATATACAGTGGAAATCAAGCACAAATAGAGCAATTTCTTATGCTAAAAGCTAAAGTAACACCACTGAAGGCTTCTTTGCAAGATCAGCAGATAAATGTAGCATGATGATAATATCTCAGACATCTGTATATGCACCCTATGAACTGACTTCAAAAACATGAAAGAGAAATTCTAAAAGCTGAAACATAAAAAAAAAATAGAGATCTAGCGCAATTGTACTTTTTAATATATTGCTTATGACAAGTTGGTTATTGGCTTGTCAGAAATGTTGAGAAAATATTGTATTGTGTTACTTAATTAGATTGATTCCAAAGCCAACATTTCTCTAAAACACAAGGCAATTATTATTTCTGCTGCTTGCGCTGCATCTACGGTAGCTGGTAATTTGTATCAATGTTTGGTACAATGAACTCACAGTTTAAGAATTTTTAGATTTGCAAATGGGAAAACAATTCTAAGACACTTCAGCAATATAGATAATTTCTAGAAAACATAATACATTCTAAGTATATGCATATACAGTATCGAACAGGGAAGTCCTCAACCCCAGAAGCGTATGACCCCCTACCTATTAATCCTTGCAAGAAATAAATCATTTGAGGTATGGCATAGAAGAATGTACCAGTAGGTGTTGAAGACCAGTACGCCTCTTAATCCGCTTGGTCTTTCTCTATCCCCTCTATTCTCTATTCATCAAAATTTTGGGTCCATGGCCAGGAAACTCCCCAGACCTTAATCCCATTGAGAACTTGTGGTCAATCCTCAAGAGGCGGGTGGACAAACAAAAACCCACAATTCTGACAAACTCCAAGCATTGACTAGGCAAGCATGGGCGAATATCAGTCAGTATGTGGCCCAGAAGTTGATTGACAGCATGCCAGGGCGAATTTCAGAGGTCTTCAAAAAGAAGGGTCAACACTGCAAATATTGACTCTTTGCATAAACTTTATGTAGTTGTTAATAAAAGCCTTTGACACCTATGAAATGCTTGTAATTTTTCTTCAGTATATCATAGCAACACCTGACAGAAAGGTCTAAAAACACTGAAGCAGCAAACTTTGTGAAAACCAATATTTGTGTAATTCTCAAAACTTTTGGCCATGACTGTACAATGGGCGTGAGGATCATTCTTTCAAAAATTACCCAGGCAAATATCCAAAATAATATAAATAGGTTTATTTAACAATATGGTAGCACCAAGCAGCAATAATAATATTTAAATAATAATCTGCAACAAATAGCGCTACAGTCTGGCACAGACAACTTGCAGGGTATAATAAAATCACCTCACCAGTATCCTAGCCACGCTCAGGGGATGCTGTCGATCCAAACTTCCCAGGGACATAGACCCTCTATCATTTAAGGCTACCAGCAAGGCAGTGGTTCTGGGTCACTGTAAGTCCACTTTTGGCGGACACACAGCTCCCCAAGACCCGTAGAGGTAGATCAGGACAAGGGTAGTACTCCATGGACCGATTGTCCCTACCTATCACCTGACAGAGACCTAAGCATCAATTTGATAACACCTATGTAATACACTGGACAAGAGTAGAGGGAGACAGTACTTACCTGTGTTACTATGGCCATACCCATAGCCAACTTTCACCTCTCAATAGTACAGAGGGCAGCCTAACTTCAGCTATCACTAGGTATGGAATGCCAATTTGCTGTTGTGGGGAGCTGTCTTTTAGAGCCAGTAGTGACCTTCTGAGGAGTCCCAGGACCGCCCTGATTGGTCCTTTTATGTGGTTACCTTTTCACAGATAGCAGATGATTTGCTCTTGATACAATTAGGGACAAGTATTGTTCTGTGGCTATACAGCAGAGTTTGTTTAAACAGGGAAGATCGCAATCCAGAGACAGCCCATTTAAATACACAGTGCAGTCCTCTGTAATTAAACAAAGAGCTCTATCTGTGGTCATTTTCCCTATCTTAACACGAGACCCCCTGGTTTGATGTACATTCATACAGGAATGGTGGACAATAATCCTTTTGGCGCCCCTAAAACAATGACCTAGTTTGACTGTATGGGCAGCACGGTGGCAGCACGGTGGCCAAGTGTTTAGCACTTCTTCCTCACAGCACTGGGGTCATGAGTTCAATTCCCGACCATGGCCTTATCTCTGTGGAGTTTATATGTTCTCCCCGTGTTTACGTGGGTTTCCTCCGGGTGCTCCGGTTTCCTCCCACACTCCAAACACATACTAGTAGGTTAATTGGCTGCTATCAAATTGACCCTAGTCTCTCTCTGTCTGTCTGTGTGTGTATGTTAGGGAATATAGACTGTAAGCCCAAATAGGGCAGGGACTGATGTGAGTGAGTTCTCTGTACAGCGCTGTGGAATAAGTGGCGCTATATAAATAAATGGTAATAATAATGTTTACACAAAATAAGAAAGCCATGCCATCTAAGATATTGCAACAAAAATACAATATATATATCAGTTTAAATATGATTGGCATATATGGGGAACCTGAGGGCTAGATAAAAGTGTTTTTACAGTTCACACTTTGCTAGAAACGAGGTGCAGACTGGTTAAGGTGATTTTAATGCCTTATTTAATCAAAATGGGAATAAACACTAGAGGATATGATTACATTTAAAGCTTTTTACATTAAAAGTTTCTATATTTCCAGTATATTTGCCCATTTTTATCTCTTGCATGAACTGAGAGGAACCTCGGTATGAACAACCTATGGGAGAAATTATTTCTTCTTTGACAAGGAAACTCTGTTTAACTAATTGTGGGAATGACAACATCTACACAGCATCGATATGCTGTAAAGAAACAGTGACTGCATCTGGGGGTAGATGTCAAGCTGAGAGTTTTCCGGTGGGTTTGAAAAGTGGAGATGTTGCCTATAGCAACCAATCAGATTCTAGCTGTCATTTTGCAGAATGTACTAAATAAATGATAGCAAGAGTCTGATTGGTTTTTCAAACCAGCCAGAAAACTCTCAGCTTGATCCATTTACCCCCTGGATTTTTTACGTAACCATTTGACTGACACTTTAACGGAGACAACAAAGTAGTTGGTTTGCTGCTACATGCTTTGCTTTCAGGAACACATTTAACAGCTTTATATGGTGTCAGTACAGTTTATAGAGACATAGAGTCAGGAACACATTTAATGGTTTATTCTCTGTATATTAGAAGTATAACATTTCTGGATTAAGAAAACTCTTTGTATTATATCGAGACGGTTTTTACAGTGTAGAAATATGTTATTTAATATCACCTAGGGGTATATTTACTAAACTGCAGGTTTGAAAAAGTGGAGATGTTGCCTATAGCAACCAATCAGATGCTAGCTGTCATTTTGTAGTATGCACTAAATAAATGATTGCTAGAATTTGATTGGTTGCTATAGGCAACATCTCCACATTTTCAAACCCAGCAGTTTAGTAAATATATCCCCTAGAGTCTATCTAACTCTCGTAGCTGATCCTTGTTCTTTCGCCAAACCTGCTTTGTATGCCAATAAGTCCTATTTAGGGTGGGACACTTCCCTATAAATTATGTAAATCGGCAGAAGTTCAAAGAGATACGTATTACATAAAGGAGAAAGCGTTGGTCTTTAACCTTTCTCCCTTTCTACTAGATACCTCATGCTAGTCAGTCAACTATAACTAACATAACTATATTCCAGATCAACTCATTATTGCTAGCATGCCATCTTTAATGACCTACTTTATAAAAGTAATGAATTTATTAACCCCATAATATGCATTTGTGCAGCTTGTTTATATTTGCAGCATGTTGTCCGCTAAGAGCATATGTAGGGGCACAGCCATGTTCTGTTTGGGCATGGTCATATGTTTGGAAGGCTGCAGGGCTAGATGAAAATACACAAGGTAGAAAGTCACACCAAAGTCCAGCCTACTTACACTTCATTAATTACAAAATAAACACTTTTTTCTCTCCCAAAGTACTGAAGAATTATTTATTGATGAAACTTGAGAGCGAGGGGGGGGTCTTTTTTACATATGTGTACTTTATGTGTTATATATTTTTATTATTCGTGCACATATAAATGTGCTCAAACGCATCAAATGTGCCTGGATGGTTCTAGAGCCGTCCTATCGAAATTTCGGTCAATACTTGATAACCGTCTTGTCCACGCCACCCTTAAATAAACTGTCCTTTTTCTGGGGAAAGGTGTTCTTTGGCCTCCAGGGAATGTTACAATTATTGTGCCCTCTCTAAACGCTGCTGTATATTTGTCCTCAGGGAACAATGATGTTGTACAGGAGATATGTGCTACAACACAACATCTAATTGTTGTATGTGGGTGCAATACAAAGTGTCTGGGAATAGACCGATGTGCACAGATTACCTTTGCAATCTGGCTAGATTGAAATGCAATATGTAGATTTAACCTCAGGTGTCGGACTCCAATGGACCCATATATTGTAAGCTTACCAGCAGGGTCTGCTCACCTTTTTGCCTATTTTACCCAGTAATGTTTAAACTGTGTTTATCCCCAGTTGTTAAGCACTACGGAATTTGCTGGCGCTATATAAATAAATGTTGATGATGAAGTTGAAGATGCAACTTTGCCCACATTCAGCAAGGAATGCCTCAATCCACCTAACACTTCGCATTAGAAGCTGCATTCACTGACACTTAAGCCATTTATTTTATATCTATTTTATATAAATAGAAGCAATTGAGCCAAAATAAATGCATTATGTCACAAAATGGCATTTATGCTACAAAGTTTCAGTTTTGCCGATTTGTCAGTGACCCTTAAGCTGGCCAAAAATGTCTGAACTTAAGATCCACTCGCTTTTAATAAAAAACAAAATAAAATTTATACAGTATAACTAAAGGTTAAATAGGATCAGATGAAGATTTTCTGACCCGAACGATAATGCAACCAGAATTGGGGAAAGATTTGAATCTGAAGTGGTCAAACTGAAATTACGTAAAGTGTTTGTTTTCTAATCATGCGACACAAGTATAACAATGTGTGCAGCGATTGTTTTTTCCTTAACTTTATCATTTTTCAAAAATCTGATCGCCTTTCAATAAATCGGGTTGCAATGTTTATCCTGTCATTGAAAATTAATATAACTACACCCTTCCTACGCTCTGATTGGTTGGCCCTGGTTGACCCCGCCCCCTACTTTACTTTGATCGGATCTCTCGGGTACAATTTAAAGGGATGTGGAGTGCTGATAGGGGGGACAATTGCCCCGATCGCCCCCCTCTGGATACGCCACTGGCTTGGTTTACAGTTGACTGTAAAATTGCGAGTTTTGCCTAAGTGCAGGAATGCGTCCATGCACTCACTTTTTTGCTGCTGTATTTTGAGTTTAATGTATCTTAAAATATATGGATCTTTAAATCTAGTGTATAGATATGTCTGGTGCAAAATGTGACGTCAACCCAGAGACTTACGCTGAGACTATGGGACGTGCAAAAACACACCTTATAGCATACTTGCCAACTTTTCCTCGTTGGCTTCAGGGCGATCCTGGGGGAGGTGGGCAATGCGTGGGCGGGGCTTGATGAAACGCATCATTTTGGCCCTGCCCCTAAACGATTGTCACAATTACGGCCAATTGCAGCAGGGGGCAGGGCTAAGATGACGCAATATTTGCATCATTAAGCCCCACCCCCCACCACTTATCTATTGCAGGGGCGAGAACCGGGACGTTGCCCTACTCTCCCGGAAGGTGTCCCAGAAATGCAGGAGTCTCCCGGATATTCCAGGAGAGTAGGCAACTATGCGTTAAAGAAAAGCAGCTAATGAATCTCTAGAGACTGAAGTGTCTTTTACATTTCTGTCTCCATTACTAAAGTCATGTTGTCTTACCTGTCAGTCTTTGATTAAATCTTGGTCTCCATGAAAATGGCCACCTCCATAGGCATCAATACATGGACATAGGACACAATTTCTGAACTGTGTCATCATGCCACAGATGGTGAAGTCAACCACGTCTTGTACTGGCTCAGCATCAGAGAGAATGCCAGACTCTTCAGGGAGTGAGGGAGATCACCCCTATTTCAGGGAGTCTCCCTAACATTCAGGGAGAGTTGGCAAGTATGCCTTATAGAAAGTAAGTAAGTCAGTCAAAATTAGGTGCAAAATCAGACTCCATTCACCTATTGTACTTAATTTACACGTGAATGCCTTGATTCGCATAGGTGGGGGCTAGGCTATTTGTATTAATTTAATTTTCCATTTACATGAAAAATACTCATTGTATGTATATTACTGGTCAAACTGTTCCACATTTCTCCTACTCTCAACCCTAATTCCCTTTTTTCTCTTGTTCCTGTGCTTGAAAGCTACTTTAAAAATATCTTCAAAATTTATTATGAATGCGACCTGGCTAATCTAAGATTATACAGATAATTCTCGCACTGTCCACACCGTTGACAGTATCTATAATATATGTATATATACATACGTACTCCCCTAGATGTGCAAGATAAAAAAAAGGGATGCAGATAATTGCATCTAGAACGATAAAGACAATTTGCAGCCTTGCATTCACAGATATTTTTCTGCCTTAGGGAAAAACAAACAAAACAGAATGAATTATAACAAATCAAATTTGTGTGGAGCACTCTGTTTGCAGAAGGGCAGTGGTGGATTTTCAGTGCGATGATATTGGGACTGCGGATCTCTGTGTGAAAGATTCTGGACAAAAATATAACATGTTGGAGCCAGCAGAAATGCTTACAAGCGGAACAGAATTCCATTATCTCGCTGTAATTAGATAATAATTTGAAGGCAATCTCTGTGCAAAAAGCTTTATATTAAAAGCTGCCAATATTACATGATATGGATGCTACCGAAATGCTAAGAGAACAATATAGTTGAACTGCGATCGATTCAGAGCATGCACTTTGATGCAGCTGTATAATTCAATACAAAGCAACAAAGAGTCAAATTTAAAATAATGTAATCTATGCAATACATAGGTAATAACTGTTTTCTATCTATCTACCTACCTCATATCTATCTATCTCATAACTATCTACATCATATCTATCTATCTATCATCATCATCATCATTTATTTATCTATCGCCAACATATCCCATAGCGCTTTACAATTGGGGATAATAAACACAGTAATAAACAAACTGGGTAATACAGGCTCTATCTATCTATCTATCTATCTATCTATCTATCTATCTATCTATATATCTATCTATCTATCTATCTATCTATCTATCTATCTATCTATCTATCCAATAACTATCAACTTCATATCTATATATTTATAGCATATCTATCTATCTATCTATCTATCTATCTATCTATCTATTTATCTATATATCTATCTATCTATCTTTCTCATAACTATCAACTTCATATCTATCCATCTAATAACTATCAACTTCATATCTATCAATCTATCTATAGCATATATATATCTATCATCATCTATCATCTATCATATCTATCTATCTAATAACCATCTATAGCATATCTATCTATCTATCTATATATCTATCTAATAACCATCTATAGCCTATCTATCTATATATTTATCTATCTATCTATCTATCTATCTATCTATCTATCTATCTATCTATCTAATAACCATCTATAGCCTATCTATCTATATATCTATCTAATAACCATCTATAACCTATCTATCTATCTATCTATCTATCTATCTATCTATCTATCTATCTAATAACTATCTATAGCATATCTATCTATCTATCTATCTATCTATCTATCTATCTATCTATCTATCTATCTATCTATCTCATAACTATGTATAGCATATCTATCTATCTATCTATCTATATCATAACTATGTATAGCATATCTATCTATCTATCTATCTATCTATCTCAGGGCCGGATTAAGGGAATGGAGGCCCCTGGGCTAAGGAAGCCTCCATTCCCCTGTGAGGCCCCCCCCCCCCCGTGATCCGAGCCGCCCTTCCCCCATCCGGTGATCCGAGCTGCCCCTCCTCCCCCCGGTGATCCAAGCCGCCCCCCACCCGACACTTACCTCCTTCCCCGGTGAGCTGTACACTCTTTACAGAGGAGATCTCGTGAGAGTGAGACTCACAAGATCTCCTCAGTAAGGAGACTACAGCGTGCCGGGGAAGTACTGCAGTGAAAGTGCTCAGCAGCACTGATTGGGCTGGGGCGCCCCCGCCCCCGACCGATCAATACTGCTGCTGAGCACTTTCAAGGGCCCCCTGGATGCCATAGGCCCCTGGGCTGTAGCCCAGTTAGCCCTATGGTTAATCCGGCCCTGATCTATCTATCTATCTATCTATCTATCTATCTATCTATCTATAGCATATCTATCTATCTATCTATCTATCTATCTATCTATCTATCTATCTATCACAACTGTGCATACAAAATAAGCAAAAACACTAAATAAATTTGCCAATGTCTGTGACGGGCTGTATCTAGGTACAATTTGCCACACATATGCCTACTGGGCACAGTTACTATGGTTAGATGTTTATTTCACTGTTGAAGTTTAATAATTGGACAAAGGTGGTAATCAATCATTTCTGTACACTATAATCGGTTGGGATGCAATTAATACACAACCTAATTATTATTGTAGCAACGTGTAAATAATTTTAATGTATTTTTATCATTTATCATATAAAATACAATGTTGTGAAAAAGCTATTTAATGTTTACAACATATTAATTGAACCGAGTTTGGTTTGCATTCGCATGAGAATGTTTCTGGTATTATTTATACAGTATTCACACATTGTGAATGCTACAGTCATGGCCAAAACTTTTAGGAGTGACACAAGGTTTGCTGCTTAAGTTTTTTTTAGACCTTTTTGTCAGATGTTGCTATGATATACTGAAGTAAAATTACAAGCATTTCATAAGTGCCAAAGGCTTTTATTGACAATTACATAAAGTTTATGCAAAGAGTCAATATTTGCATTGTTGACCCTTCTTTTTGAAGATCTCTGCAATTCGCCCCCTGGCATGCTGTCAATCAACTTCTGGGCCACATACTGACTGATGGCCGTCTATTCTTGCCTAATCAATGCTTGGAGTTTGTCAGAATTTGTGGGTTTTTGTTTGTCCTCCTGCCTCTTGAGAATTGATCACAAGTTCTCAATGGGATTAAGGTCTGGGGAGTTTCCTGGCCATGGACCCAAAATTTCAATGTTTTGTTTCCAGAGCTACTTCGTTATCACCTTTACCTCATGGGAAGGTGTTCCATCATGCTGGAAAAGGTATTGTTCGTCACCAAACTGTTCTTGGATGGTTGGGAGAAGATGCTCTTGGAGGATGTTTTGGTACCATTCTTTATTCATGGCTGTGTTCTTAGGCAAAATTGTGAGTGAGCCCACTCCTTTGGCTGAGAAGCAACCTCGCACATGAATGGTCTCAGGATGCTTTATTGTTGGCATGACACAGGACTGATCGTAGCGCTCAACTTTCCTTCTTCGGGCAAGCATTTTTCCAGATGACCCAAACAATCTAAAAGGGGATTCATCAGAGAAAATGACTTTACCCCTTTCCTCAGCAGTCCAATCCCTGTACCTTTTGCAGAATATCAGTCTGTCCCTGATGTTTATCATGGAGAGAAGTGGCTTCTTTGCTGGCCTTCTTGATATCAGGCCATCCTCCAAAAGTCTTCACCTCACTGTGTGTGCAGACCTGTCTGTTGCCATTCCTGAGCAAGCTCTGCACTGGTGGTGCCCGATTCTGCAGCTGAATCAACTTTAGGAGACGGTCCTGGTGGTTGCTGGACATTCTTGGGCAGCCTGAAGCCTTCTTCACAACTATTGAACCTCTCTCCTTGAACTTCTTGATGATCCGAGAAATGGTTGATTTAGTTGCAATCTTAGTAGCAGCAATATCATTGCCTGTGAAGCCCTTTTTGTGCAAAGCAATGATGACTGCACATGTTTCCTTGCAGATAACCATGGTTAACAGATGAAGAACAATGATTTCAAACACCACCCTCCTATTTAAGCTTCCAGTCTGTTATTCTAACTCAATCAGCATGACAGAGTGATCTCCATCCTTGTCCTCGAGAGAACTGATCTGATGTCAGCTGTTCCTTTTGTGGCAGGGCTGAAATGCAGTGGAAATGTTGTTTTTGGGATAAAGTTCATCGTCATGGGAAAGATAGACTATGAAATTCATTGCAATTCATCTGATCACTCTACATGACATTCTATAGTATATACAAATTGCCATCATAAAAACAGAGGTAGCAGACTTTTTGAAAAATAATATTTGTGTCATTCTCAAATCTATTGGCCATGACTGTAGTAATAACTAATATTTCTTTTCACACACCAAATAGCAACTCCAGTGATGTCATAAAAGAACTAGGTTATACATGTCTAGAGGTGAGTGACTAAGGAAAGGACACCTGGCCACACATGGAAAGATGACCTCCACCTCAAGGAACAATGACAAGAAGAATCAACCAATGGGGCATTGAGTTGTTGGTAAGTCATGACCCATCGACCTATGAATGTGGACCTTAATACTGTAACTGTGTAACTTTGTGATGTCAATGCTTTTTAAAGCTGTACAGTGTGTAAATGGCTCACCTCTGGCTGTGAAAACCAGAGCGTTCTGAAAGAGACTTGTTTTCAGTGCCATCTGTGCAAGCCTATGCATGCCATTCTTTGCCCTGTAATCTATTTTGCGTATAAAACTCTTGTGCTTTGGAACCACAGTGATCGCATTGGAGAATCTTCTTTTCCTGAGATGCATACGGATGTAACAGCACATATGGTCGTATGCGGTGATCGTCTGATGGAATTTTCTAACTGTCTCAGTCAATATCTGAAAGATCCTGATAATATGTTACTCTGGGACCATATACGTTATGATTTCCAGCCAATTAGGTCTAAATGGACCTCATTTGCTGGCAGAATCATAATGAGTATGGGAACTATTAGTTCAGCCTGATAAGCTAACCGATCTATTGTAGAACCTATTCTCAAAGCCCCTGCAGTATAGTGTATTAGATACTTAATAAACTCCATTACATTGTCCTGAGCATTAATACATGTGAATGCTGCGGGCAAGATTAGCAGTGGTACAGAACCATTCACTTACATTATTTTTGCAGGACACATGCATTGCATTCAGTATATGTAAAAAAATTCCCAATGCATTACCTTAAAGTGAAGCATCACTAAGATGTTTGCTGCACTGGCTGAAAACCGGGGCTGTGTGTCCCTCGGGATGGGATCAGTGGGAGGAGCAATGAGAAGTCGCAATCACAGACCTTACAGCTTCCGACTGGTCCTCCCGCTTATACCACCCTCCTGCAGCTACTTTAAAGTAGTAAAGGAAAATGTTCACCACTTTTAGTAGTAGAGGAGCTTTAATGAGAAGGGGAACCCAGGGGGACAGTGTCTGATAAAACTGGGTATTTAAACAAAATAATAAAAAATGTATTCTATTTTGAATTTGGCATGGTGCCACAGAAAATTACTGAAGAAAATAAAAAAATCTCATGCCCCAACTGACATTACTAATGCCTAATGAATTGATGTGATGCAATCTCAAAAATATGTTATTTGTGCAATATACTAATTAGATATTCTACTGGTTATAAGATATAATAGATATGTACAGAGTTATACCTGGTCCAGAATGATGATTGTTTTAGCAACTGCATTACTAGATAGAATATTCGTACTTGGTAATGGAGTAGAGGAGGGAATGGAGAACAGGAAATAGGAAGGCGCTAGTTGAGCTGTGTGTCACAATTCAGAGGTCTAGGAGAGTCCGAAGTGTTTGTCTGGTTTTAGCACCGCCCTCCTTGAGGTTTGGAGTGTAACAGAGTATGGACTTGGCGGCTCCCTAACCATAGGTCAGGGTCCTCTCAGAGGGTAATGGGCGAAACCTGAAGGAGAACCTAGTATACAGAGGAACTGAAAAGTAGGCAGAGATGTTCTGCAGCAGAGACTGCTAAGAAAGTTCTGTGAAGCTGGGATGCGCCAATGAGTCAGGAACACAGCGGAGAAGATGTTCTGCAGCAGCGGCTGCTACGGGAGTCCTGTAGATTTTGTTAACAAAACTCTGGAACACCACTGGAGCATTACAAAGCCTAAAGGGCATGACAAGGTATTCATAGTGACTGTCCTGGTGTTGAAGGCAGTGTTCCATTCATCTCCCTTGTGGATTCTGATCAAATTGTAAACTCCCGGCAAGTCTAATTTGGTGAATATTTGAGCCCCCTTTATCCGGTCGAAGAGTTCTGTCACGAGTGGGATGGAATATATTTTTGATTGTAATAGCGTTCAAACGCCTGTAATCGATGCCTGCAAACCAGCACCAACTGGAGAAGTGGAAGGCCGAATAAACCCATGCTGGAGGTTTTCTAGAACTCCGTCATTCTCCGTATTCCGTCATGGATTAAGTTTCAGGAACAGATAACACTCGACCTCTGGGCGGAGTTTTGTCATGCTGGAGATCAGTAGCACAGTCCCACGCACGGTGGGGCAGCAAGGTTTCAGAGCAGGCTTTATCGAAAACTTCTGTGAAGGAGGCGTATTGAGGAGGCAATAACGTCCTAGTGGAATCAGAAGAAGAGGACACATCTTGCAGAGGCTTCACTTTAGCAAGACAACGGGAGTGGCAGAGAGGGCCCCAGGCCAGTATCTGGGAGGCGGCCCAGTCATTAAGGAAGTCCTATGGAGCTAGGTAGCGCCAAAGAGTCAGAAACAGAGCAGAGAAGATGTTTTGCAGCAGTGGCTGTTGAGGAGGTCCTGTGGAGCTGGTAGCTGAACAAGCAATAAGGCACTGGAGACTGTACAACAGGGTAACAAGAGAAACAGGAGCCAGGACTTGGATACGTCTAACCAGGAGGAAAAGCCTGAAGATCTGGTGTTCATCTAATGCAGGAGGTGGTTTTTATAGTGGATCTGCAGCTGATTGGTGTCCGGAACCTGAATGAATGGAAACGCTGGATACCGCGGCATCCGTATGGAGGAGAGTAGTCGGGAGAGAGAGGTAAGTAAACGCCCATCTGATCAGCGGGTCTGAGCGGTGACACTGTGATTACTATTATTGTTTATATAGCACCAATCAAAATACACAGCACTGTACAGAGGATATGTAGTCATTCACATCAGTCTCTGCCCATTGGAGCTTAGAATCTAAATTCCCTACTACACACCCCCAAGACACACAGGAGCATGACTAGGTGAATAGAGAAGTTGGTGGAGGGTTTGTTGATGGAGTGCAGGGAAAGAATTGGCAGTATAATGAGAGATATACTGAAGGTGCGTTGGGAGTGGATAAAGCATTAGAAAACAGTAAAACTATTTGCAATAACCGTGCAAAACTTCTATAGGAAACATCAATGGACTGTGAAAAATAATAAAGTGGGGATTTTTTTTTAAATAAAATAAAAATGAAAATTAGCTAGAATAATAAAATATAGCCTAAACTTTCTGATGTCGTCAGTAGCAGGTGTTGCCTGAATGCGTTTCACCACTGATAATGGATTCCTCAGTGGGTATCTATGTAGAAAAGGGGTGTCTTTAATAAACAAAATTAACTTATGCCTACCTTAAGTGCTTCTTACCTGTGCAACTCTCGGCTTCTACTCCTCTGTGTCCCTGATAGGCTGGGAGTGGGTCGCTGTGTGACATCACAACACACCTCCAGCCTGGAAAACCTGTAGTTTCACTAACATCCAACACCCCACTAACTCCACGGCAGGTAAGATGTGGGTGGGGGTCAGGGGCGGGCTGGCCCGGGTGGCAGGGAAGCATCGGTCCCCTGGGCCGCTCAGTGCTAGCGCTGTTAGGGCCGGCCGCCCCTGGGATGGAAAATGACCTGATTTTGACCCGCGGCCGCATCCCGTGTCATGTGATGCGGCTGCCTGTGCGCTCCCCGGGCTGATATATGCCAGCCCGCGCCTGGTGGGGATGAAGCAGGGCTGGGGAGAGAGCCCTTCTATCGGCCCTCTCTACTATTTGCACATTGTTACCTTGCTCAGCTTTTTCAGTTGAAAGAGTTGTCAACTAAATACAAACATTCTGGGCCTGATTCATTAAGAAAAGCTAAGCAAAAAATTTAGTACGTTTTCTGGCCAAAACCATGTTGCAATGCAAGGAGTGCAAATTATTATTTTTTTTTTGCACATACATGAAGAAACAGACATGCCCTACCCCAACTTCAAATCTACCATCACATTTTAAATTCACCCCTCCCTAAAAAGAAATATGGCTTCGCCTTGCTTATTTACTTTTGCTTAACTTTCCTTAATGAATCAGGCACTATATCTCTCATAATAGTCCTTCTGTTTACCAAAATGTAAAAAATTATATATATATATATATATATATATATATATATATATATATATACATAAATATATGGATGATATGTTCGTGATGCATACCCAATTAGAATTACCAGCCTTACCTCTGTGATACTATTTCTCACGATAACTGAATTATATGTGTGGAAGTAATTATCGTTATGCTAATTTGGCGCTGGTGCTTTTACTCACTTTTGGATGAAATAAATTTGCAATTAGCAGTCTTACATCGCGTGTGACATTTGCTTGCTACATGAAACTGCCCTTGACTTTCTTTTGTGGAGAGACCGAGAGAGCTCTATCACATGAAACTAAATGAATCCTGGAGTACAAGAGGGAAGCGATCACATTCAGGGAACAGACATTGACCAACTCACCAACAACCAATTATTATTGCTATTCTAACTATTTCATTTTGTTCTCTGTATTGAAAACAGGGAATTTTAGTTCCACATACTGCGATATATGTTAAGCTGTTCACAGTCTCCCCTTCTGGCCAGTCCTGCATTAAATATAAATATAATTTAAGGTTTAGAGGCCCATTGTTACATGACTTGATTTGCTTGACATTTCAGTGCTCCCAAATCCTCCTCAATCAATGATTTTCCAAACATAATCTCATTAAATGTGTAAATTGCATTAATAATCTCCTATCCAAATGCATAATTTTGCATTTATCTATGTTGAACTCAATCTGCATTTTCGCATTTAGCATTTTAACAGAAGAGAGAAAAAAACATCATGTTCTGACTCGACTCACTTATCTATTCTTGTGTCCTCATGAAACACTGACTTTCTATCCATATAACAAATGGATATTTTAATTTATTGCATGGCTCTTTATAATATATTCCACACATCATTTTGCAATATGATAAAATAAAACGCATAATATATTATGAAATCAGGGATTGCAGCTTATAGATTTTGACTGTCCATCCATTCAGTGCTAGTCACTTTAGCGGCACTTATAATGCTGACACATGGCAATTTTAAAGCGGCAATGGCCGGTCCCACATTTGTTTACATTATACAGGAGGTGGGTCCACCCATTGCCGCTTTAAAAGCCCTGTTTTCAGTCTGACCACTAGTGACGTGATTGGTCACTGTACATATTTAGGAAAGTCGCTGTTGAGATCGGGAGCTGACATGAACTGCAGGATATACCGCCAATCTATTATATGGTAAGTGAATATTTCCACCTGGTTGCAGTTAGTGATCGCGATATTTTTGGTCTTTGTAATGTGTGTCGGCATTATTAGTGTCATAAATTCAGACAGCACCCCATCCATTATTTGTCATGTAAATATTTAACATCTTATGTATGACGAAGGCAATAGGATTTTTTAATATACAAAAAGCAAAGAACCAGCCTATTGTTGTAGCCTACACCTCTTATGCTCAGTGCAATTCAGTTACACGTCACCTACAAAAAAAATACACATCCAATATCTAAAAAGACATCATATACCTAAACATAGGTTATATACTGTGTGTGATAACATGTCATATCCTCTAATTTCACATGTTTACAGGACTACATCATCATCATTATCACCATTTATTTATATAGCGCCACTGATTCTGCAGCGCTGTACAGAGAACTCATTCACATCAGTCCCTGCCCCATTGGAGCTTACAGTCTAAATTCCCTAATATACACACACAGACAGACAGAGAGAGAGAGAGACTAGGGTCAATTTTTGTATATTTTTGGAGTGTGGGAGGAAACCGGAGCATCCATGCGAACACGGAGAGAACATATAAACTCCACACAGATAAGGTCATTGTCGGGAATTGAACTCATGACCCAAGCGCTGTGAGGCAGAAGTGCTAACCACTGAGCCACCTACTGGCCAGGCAACAATATTAATGTGTATTAATAAAGGTATTGTTAAACACTTTGGGACCTATTTAACACAGTACTTTTGACCCGAGATGACCCGGGATCATTAATAAATTGGGCTGAAAATCATCTGTCATCGTTGCGTGGGCAAAACCCTGTTAATTAATAAATATGCCCCTTTGTGAATACATCAAACTGCAATAACTCTGCCAGATTCGACTGAATGATCGCATGAGGTTAACCACAGGATAGCCCACACTAACAGCTAAATTCAATAACCATTAAGATATTTTACCAGGAACTTTCTGGCAGAGAGGGAAGGTCCCAATAGCTATCATTTCAACTTCTTAGTAATGGTATGTGCTTTAAAGAGGAACTAAAACTAGTCATACCTTACTGGAGATATCTACCTTTTGTCAAGGTGACTCAGTGGTTAGCACTTCTGCCTCACAGCACTGGAGTCATGAATTCGATTAAGGACCATGGCCTTATCTGTGAGGAGTTTGTATGTTCTCCCCGTGTTTACGTGGGTTTCCTTCGGGTGCTCCGGTTTCTTCACACACTCCAAAAAATACACTAGTAGGTTAGGTAATTGGCCGCCATCAAATTGACCCAGGTCGACTATTAATATATCCTGACAATATTTTCTTACTTTATTAAAACACGGGTTCATATGCATGCAAATGAATCAGTATAACATTATGAGGACTATGTCTATACCTGTCGTTTAGCTCAGAAAACAAAAAGAAAACATTTAATAGTAGACACCAAAATAAAGTGAGGTTGTTAACAAATAAACAAATACATTCTTCAAACATTGAATACTATACATGTTCTAGATTTGAGTATTAACTCAATGGCCAGGAATCACAGGTGGCAACATGTGTTCACTTGGGTGTAATTTGTTAATGTTAATTATGAGATAATTGAGGATTATGTTTGCCGTGTTAATAAACATGTACACTAGTCTGCCAATAACAATAGTTTCAACATGTATAATGTTTATAATTGTAAAAGCTTAATACGAAACTCATCTCAGATTCAAAATGCAATTTTCATTTTTTAATCATATGAGTAATGCGAGAGAGTGTATTTTATCAAACACGATTTTGGGACATAGCTGCCTGCATGGGGCTGATTATAATGGCCGGTTACAAAACCGTAGAGGATGACCCTGATTAACATTAGTCCTTAGTTCATTTTCCAATATTATTATTTTTTTTCTGCTCCGCAAAATATGCAGATTTAGAAATATATTTTGAAGCTGTATAAATGTCCTTCTTTGGACAGTTCAATTCATAATCCTATAATACCTGTAAATCTTTATTTAGTATCCACTTTATTTTTTTGGATATGCAGAATTTTATTTTGCTATTTACAAATTTTTGCTAGCACAGAAAAACCTTTAAGTTAAATCTGAAAAAAAGACCACTTTTAGGGACTTTTTTTTTAATGTGACTATGTAATAATCTCGAAGGGTAATCTGCACACCTTGCTTTAATACACTACAGCAGTATCCTTCATCTAGAAATGTGCTCTCTTCCAGAGGGAGAGCTCATATGCTCTCTGCAAATATTTATGTCTGGAAACCAGTGACATCAGCAAAAAAAAGCTATCCTAGCTTGGGAGGTAATGTACGCTTTGAGGTATCCTTCTAGGTAATCGGTATATTATATAGTGGTCATTTCCTTTAAAAGGAATAGCTGTGTTTAAATGAAAGGTGGCCTCAGAGATTATAACACTGACCTGTGCGACTAAAGGTATTCCTTGAATTTATTTAAAGCACCGATTGGTGTTAAAGACTCTAATACCACTTTTGGACAATGCCCGTCCCCCATACGGGTTTAATAAGAAGGGGCCTGATTCATTAAGGATCTTAACTTAAGAAACTTCTTATTTCAGTCTCCTGGACAAAACCATGTTACAATGTAAGGGGTGCAAATTAGCATTCTGTTTTGCACAAAAGTTAAATACTGACTGCTTTTTCATGTAGCACACAAATATCAACTTTAAATTTCAGTGTACAAATAAGCTATCAAGTATTTGTGTACTACATGAAAAAACAGTCAGTATTTAACTTATGTGCAAAACAAAATCCTAATTTGCACCCCTTGCATTGTAACATGGTTTTGTCCAGGAGACTAAAATAAGGAGTTTCTCAAGTTAAGATCCTTAATGAATCAGGCCCAAGGTGAGGGGCAGATACAGGCATAGTAACGCAGTACAAGCTTGATGTCAAATGAACAGGAGGCAGCCCATCTTTTTCTGAAGAAATAATCAATCACCTTTGTTGTACCTTTTCTCTCCAGAACAGTCATTAGTTACTCATCTCGCTGATTGGGTCTACCAGGGTCTCTCCCCTTACTCTGCGATTACTTCACATCGGTGTATCTCTCTGCTCTCCACCCTCTCTGCTATCCCCCTATTCCTGTCACACTCCATACTCTGGTTCTGGAACATCTCTCTCAGCTCACTCTGGCACTAGTTATAACGCTCGCTATTGCTTAATCCCAGAATAATAAAAATAATATTATTTAAAGCAACAATTATACATAGATTTTTTTTTTTTAAATAGCTTGTTACGCATGCTTTATATTTCCAGCTATCCCCGTTCAAATCATTACCTCCATTTCAATATATTTCTGTTTGGCTGCCGGACACAGAAACAGTCAGACTCAGGCTCATAGACTTTCAGCGTGTCATGTGATAGCAGAAGGGGTGAAAGAGAATGTCAGAATACAGACAAAACTCAGAGGAGTGTTCACTACATCATGTGCCATGTGACTGTGGTTGCCATGGTAGTCCAGATTCATAAATTATTAATAGCAGCCTGAAGAACAAAAAACACGGGGAAAATGTTGAATACCATCATTCTTCTTATAGCATGCCACAATGATTTATATATAATTTTAGATTTAGAAGTCTTTCTTACTTTATCTTTATGCCTTTACCATCATGCTCTCCTGCATTTCCTTGTACATTTCCAGTCTCCCCTAGTTCATTAAATATAATCCATGATTTATTAAAAAAATTGTTCTTTTCATATTATTAATGTGCTGCCCATAACTTGAGGATTACAAAATTCATATATGCCTTTTTTTAAAAAAAAAAAAAATTTGAAACAAGAGTTCCATTAGACTAACAAAGAAATGAAAGGAAACATGATAAAACATTCATAATACATACCAAGTAAAGAATAATGTACTTTAGAGGTGATGTTTTTATTAGAGGATTCACAGACCAGCCCAAGGGAAAGCCAATATCTTAGATTCCTTACATTAATAATATTATTAGCATTTTGTGTTTTTTTTATTTTTTTCCCCGCTTAAGGCTTGCAGTAATGTGATACATGGCCGAGAGCAATTTAAAAATTCTGTGTCTCTCAGGATGATGCTCCAATGTACTAACATTGAGGGTGGAATGAATCATTACCTTCTGATCTTGTAAGCTTTCACTATATCACAGAGCGGAAAATACACCATCTGCACTTATTATGAAAGAATACAAGTGAAGGAGTGGGGGAGACAAAAAAAAAAGGTTGTCAAATTCTCCGCTCGTCAAAAGAATGAAACTGCAGTGAAGATCTTTTTGTGTCTGTGCATGGCTTACTTTGCCTTGTTCTCCTGTATTATCCTGAGAAGTACTTATATTCCGCAGTAGACATAATACACTTCCCTTTGTGCGCCCTCCTCGTTCGGCTTCTTTTGCAATTGGCTTGTTTTGGTACTATTGTTGCAAATGGTGAAGCCCATGCTGTTACATAATTATGTTTCCAAGGAAGTATGGATTTTTATAATGTTGCTATGGGATGCTTAGGATTGCTCATACCAATATTACCTTCTATTTAATGGAACGCCGGATGCACTTCAAAATCACTATTCAAAAGCACATTTCCTGGTTTATCTTTATTTTTTTAGTTTTTGTACTTTGCTTTTGTAGGTGCATTTAATATTCATCTTTCGTTACTAATCTGTTTATAATAATTGAATTGATTAAGCACGGTGGCTTAGTGGTTAGCACTTCTGCCTCACAGTACTAGGATCATGAGTTTGATTGCCGACCATGGCCTTATCTGTGTGGAGTTTATATGTTCTCCCTGTGTCTTGCGTGGTTTCCTCCAGGTGCTCCGGTTTCTTCCCACAATTCAAATACATACTGGACTTTAGTCCAGTATGTCCATACAGGACAGAGAGACCCTAGTCTGTGTGTATGTTAGGGAATTTAGATTTTAAGCTCCAATGGGGCAGGGACTGATGTGAGTTAGTTCTCTGTAGAGCGCTGGGGAATTGGTGGCGCTATATAAATAAATTATGATTAAGTAAGTAGGTTGTATACATAGAAAATTTTAATCTTCACATGCAGTATCAATGACACTTGACAATTCCTTATTTCACCAACATCACAGATATAGTGTACCCCACCCTTGAGACCTCCAGTTCACCAACTCCCCACTGCTCCAGTGGCCACCTTCACAGTCTTACAGAGAAGGTCTCATGTGAGTCTCATGAGATCTCTTCACTAAGCAGCGCACTGTGCACCAAGCCCCCACTGATAGCAGGGCAGCTAACAGCATCAGATTTGCTGTTAGCTGCCCTGACTAACAAGAATGAATGGGAGGCAATGGCAGTGACAGTCAGTGGCGGGGCTGCCTCCAACCCGATCAACAGCATTATTAAGTAAAAATCATTACGTTAATCCGGCTCTGACTGTATACCACCAATGGGACTATATTTTAAACTGGCATCTCCAAAATGGGCTCCAATATGCCATTGTCTTACCACCCTAAGATCGCAGTGAACTGTCGAAGTCAGCTAATTTTATAAAGCCATTTCAATTAATATCTAACAACTTGATTGTCTTTGTCCGAAATAATGCATATAGCACGCTACGGCGTGGAGGAGGGTATTCAGCCACAACACGTGGCAACAAAGTTCTACACACATTTACACACATTCACACAAACATGCACATTTGTAATTAGCTCATAATAAATGTAGTTGCAACACATAGTTATTTATGTCAAGGTATAGCAATGTTTATGGTTCAATCGCCAAACAGAATGCACATTGCGTATGGTAGTTATAGATTGTAGGGAATAAATGATAAGAATGATATTGTCTGTGTAATGTAAATAGACTAGTTTAAACTAGATTCTTGGCGGGAAAATTGGAATGCATCTCCAGGAGAGCTGACCCCCACCCTTGGATATTTTCGTTTGAACTGGCCAATGACCTGCATTACACTGGACCCTCCTGAAGCCTGGACCTATGGAAGCAAGCCACATCCTCTGCATTGTTTTACTGTATTCACTGACTGTATATAAGCAGGAGCTCTGGACCCAGTAGCCAGTCTACTTACCCACAGCCTTCAACACCTGAATGACTGTACACTGGATCCAGAGCGCCTGCGATAAGTAATGGCTGTACTTTTGGCTAATAAATCGGATTGTGCTTTGGAACCACATCACTATAAGTGGACAATCGTTATTGGATAGCAACTAGACAAACAACATACAAACAATCTCTTATTCATTATTCATTCAGTTTAACAATGTATAATTTCCAACATCTGCTTAGCTGTTATTTCTCACCAGACGCGAGCTTGTTATGCTTCAAAATCTGCGAAGACAATGGCTTCATAACCCTCAGAGGCTGATTGTCAGGGAAACTAATGACCCCCCTCTCCAGAATCCTGTTAAACAATATACGATGGACCTCCCTTCATATCAAACAACTACTGATACATTTTTCATCAAGGGCATTGCAAGCAAATTATGGAAACAGAGCAAATTTGGTTTGCTAATTCCCGCAGTGTCCACTTTGCTCTACCACTGTGTAATTTAAAACACGTATAAAGTGTTCTCCCAGAGCTTTAATATGAGGATAAATGTATTCGTGATTAAGAGCTGCATTTTGAAATTTGCTGGGAAAATAAGAGCAGGAACACAATTAATTTGCCAGCGATGTAAATGGCTCTTACAACAGCCAAGTAAAGTAATATGTAAAACAGGTTAATTCAATTCTGCACATTTTACACGTAGAAATAAAGACCTCGGAAAAAAAAAAAAGGTTGTGGACAAAGAGGTCAGGGAAGTTAACAGAATGGCAAAAACCATTCAAGCATTTACTATTCAAGTAAAACAAACTGCAAGCTGTTCTCTTTTAGCATAGTTTAATATTCTATTCAAGATCAATTGGCTGCTGTAGCCAGTGAAGTTGTAGGGGCATAGAAAGTGCTAGGTCTGGGGTGACCTTCTAGGGAATTGTGCAAGGTTGAAAACCTGGCAAAAATTTGCAAAAAAACCCCCACTCAAAAGACCAGTTGAAGTCTGTTTATAGAGGTCTATTATTTATAAAGTTACCTGATACCTTTTATATAAAAAATGTGCCCTATTTAGGTGTATAGTACAATCAGTGCTAGGTGTGTTGTACAGTGTATTATGAAAGGCAGGCTTACCGTGACTGGAAGGGTGCAGCCTGTTTTGTTAATATACTTGTAAATCAGTTCATCAGGACACTGAAGCATGGGTGGGCACTGCTGAGCTCTTTATTCAGCCATTTACAGACTCCGGGTACATTGCACACTGCCCACACCCACTTCCCAGCATTCCCCATGGTCTTAGGGACCATCACTATAGATTCAAGCTTAAACATATAAGGGAGTGTCTACAAACATTAAGCATATCTAATGCAATAACATCACATCTTCTTTTCTTTAAAGATAAGCCCTGTATCCTTCAGTTTAACAATTCAACAATATAACATTAAGAACATCATCTAACACGTTTCAATGAGTCTCTCAGGTCTGCGTATTTCTCTTATGGGTCTTTCACACAAAGTCTGTGTTTCGTCAACCATGTTGGACCTTTCTTCCATCATGGTTTGTTCACCATTATCAAGTCCATCATACATGTCAGATGAAGGGTATTCTTCAGTCGTGTTGCCATCACTATGGTTGGGTTCAGATATTAAATCGACCCGATTTCTTCTTACTTCTGTTCCACGATCTGTACGTACAATATAAGATCTTGGTGCTACTTGCACAATACCTTTCTGCATCCAAATGCCTTTCTCATGATCTCGGAGACGGACTTGGTCACCTGATCTTAGATCAGATAAGCTTTTTGCTCGCCTATCATAGTACAGTTTTTGTTTCTCCTGTTGACGTACCTTACGCAGTCTCACCAATGCTGAGTTATGCGTATTAAGCAGTTCATCACTTATCGGAAGATTTGCTCTAATCCTCCTTCCCATCAGCATTTGTGCAGGAGAGAGTCCATTCTGTAGAGGTGTACTGCGGTAGATTAAAAGACTTTTGTAGAAATCTTCTTTGCCGTCTTGTGCTTTTTTCATTAGACTCTTTACAGTTTTTACTGAATTTTTCACCAACCCATTTGACTGTGGATAGTGGGGACTCGATGTTGCATGGACAAATTCCCACTCTTCAGCAAATTGTCTAAATTCAGCGCTGGAAAACTGAGGTCCATTGTCAGTGAACACTTCCATAGGAACACCATGCCTTGCAAAGATTGACTTCATGCAACTGATTACGGCTTTACTAGTAGTTGTAGGTAGAGTCTGCACCTCAGGTTAATTAGAATAATAATCAGTCACGACAATGTGCGTTTTTCCAATACAATCAAACAAATCTGCGCCTACCTTCTGGTATGGTCTCTCTGGCACTGCATGAGGACTCAGCGGCTCGACTTGTTGCTTTGGTCTGTACATAAGACACAGTTCACATGTAGCTGTTGTCTGTGCTATGTCCTGGTTCATTCTTGGCCAATACATCACTTCACACGCCCTCCGTTTACATTTCTCTTCTCCTAAGTGGCCTTCATGTATCTTGCACAGCATAATTTTTCTTAGTCGTGCAGGTATAATAATTCTATTGCCTTTGTAAATAATACCATTGACAACCGTAAGGTCAGTGCGGTACATCCAATAATCATGAATAGACAGTGGGCACGCATTTTTTTCTGCTGGCCATCCTTTCAGAATGATGTCTTGTAACACTTTCCTTGTGATGTCTGTCTCTGTTTCTTTTCTTATCTGTTCTTGTCTTGCAAGAGACACAGGTAGAGAAGCTACAATCAAATTAACATATGCGTCTATCTCTTTATCCATCAGACTTTCGGAACCTTCACTTTTGTTCACAGCACGGGAAAGTGTGTCAGCAATGTACATGTATTTACCAGGACAGTACAGCAATTGGACATCATATTTCTGTAGTCTTATAAGCATTCGTTGAATTCTCATGGGACAGTCATGTAACGATTTAGCCATGATAGCTACCAATGGCTTGTGGTCAGTTTCCACTGTAAACGCTTGACCATACACAAATTGATGAAATCGCTCACATGCATATGTGATTGCTAGAAGTTCTTTTTCTATCTGAGCATATCTTGTTTCAGCACTTTTCAATGCTCTTGATGCATAGATTACCGGTTGCCATGTATCCTCATGTTCTTGTAACAACACTGAGCCTAGGCCAAATTGCGAGGCATCTGTTGAAATTCTTATTCTTTTTGTAGGATCAAAGAATCTTAGTACCGGTTGCTCTGTGATGGTCCGTTTCAAGTTTTGCCAACTTTCTTCTTGTTCATGTGACCACATCCACTCATTATTTCAACACCTGGAATGTGTTCAAAAATCATGTGTATCCTTTTGTGATATACTTCTGGAGCAGACAATATCCCATATGGTAGTCGAAGGAATCTGTATCGACCTTCTGGGGTATTAAATATACACAGCATTGAGCTGGCTTCATCTAGCTTCATTTGCCAGAATCCTGAATATGCATCCAATTTACTGAACCATTTTGCTCCTGCAAATTGTGACATGATTTCATCTCTGGTTGGTAGTTTGAAATGTTCTCTTTTAATAGCCTTATTTAAATCTCTTGGATCCAGACATATTCTGAGTTGTCCATTTTTCTTTTCAACAATTACTAAGGAGCTCACCCATTCAGTAGGCTCATCAACTTTCTGTATCACACCCAAAGCTTCCATGCGGTTTAACTCCTGTTTTAGTTTTTCTCTCAGCGCAAATGGCACTTTTCTACAGGGGTGTATCACTGGAGGAACTTGCGTGTCTAGATTTATCTTATGCTCACCAGGCAGACAACCTAAACCTTCAAACATGTCTCTGTATTATGTAAACACTGATTTGCATTCAACTTCTACTTGTGATGTCACCATGAAAACTTTCTTTATCAAGTTAAGCTTCTCACATGAACTTAATCCTAGAATCGGTTGTACATCTTTATCGACAATCAGTAGAGATGTTTTTAACTTTTGTCCTTTGTAGCTCAGGGTCACTAGGCATGTACCTTTCACAGGAATTTCCTCCCCAGTGTAGCCTGTAACTTTTACATTGGCTGGATGAATTTTAGGTTTTACTCTAAAAGTCTTATAGTTTTGAAACAATATCAAATTCACCTGCGCACCAGTATCAAGCTTAAAGGGAATGACAATCTCGTTCACTGTTAAAGGAACAATCCATTCTTTCTTGTCTGTACTGCAAAGTTCAATACAATTCACAAAAAAATCTTCAGACGTAGCTTGTTCAACGGCATGCACTTTGTTTGTTTCACTATTGGTTCTACAGCATTTGGCAAAGTGATTAAGTCCACCACATTTCATGCAGGTTTTACCATAAGCAGGGCACATTTTAGGATTGTGAGTATTTCCACATCTACTGCAGATTTTCCTATTAGATTGCATTTTAGACTGCTTCATTTTAGAGAATGGTGGTTTGCTTGGCTCTGTTTTCTTCACCACATGTACAGTAGTATCAGATTCCTTGTGTAACTGTTTGGCTTGCAGTCTGGTCATTTCTGCAGATCTGCACATAGTCATTGCCTTGTCTAGTGTTAGGTCTTGCTCTCTCAGCAATCTTTCTCTGAGTCCATTATCAGGTATTCCACATACAATACGATCTCTAATCAGTGAGTCCTTTAAATCACCAAACTCACAGGTTTTGCTGAGTGATTGCAGTTCTGTAACATACTGATCAAATCCTTCTCCAGACTTCTGATCACAGGTGAAAAACTTTTATCTTTCATATGTCACATTTTTCCTTGGCACAAAGTAATCTTCAAACTTTTGCATTATAGAAGATAGCACCATATTCTGCCCTTCAGCAAACTGAAAACTGTTATAAATGTCCAGCACATCCTCTCCTATCACATGGAGGAAGATGGATGACTTTGTTTTATCCTCCATTGCATCAGCTCCACATGCAGCAAGATATATATTAAACCTTTGTTTAAATCTTTTCCAGTTTTCAGACAAGTTGCCAGACATGAGCATGCCTGCTGGAGGAGACAGCCTATCCATAGTTACTCACTGTTTGATGTGACCAGAGCACAAGGCAGATATTCAGACACTGCGTGTCACAGCTTTACAGACTTCTGCAGGATCCTTTCACACTCTGAGCTTTAGCAGTCCAGTTAAAACTTCTTCTGACACCATGTTTTGTTAATATACTTGTAAATAAGTTCATCAGGACACTGAAGCATGGGTGGGCACTGCTGAGCTCTTTATTCAGCCATTTACAGACTCCGGGTACATTGCACACTGCCCACACCCACTTCCCAGCATTCCCCATGGTCTTAGGGACCCTCACTAAAGATTCAAGCTTAAACATATAAGGGAGTGTCTACAAACATTAAGCATATCTAATGCAATAACATCACACAGCCCAGGGTCGGACTGGCCCGCCGGGGGACCGGGCTATCCCCTGGTAGGCCCCGACCCTGATCGCTCCCCTCTTCGTTGGTGTGGGGAGCGGAATACGTAAAAAAAAAAGTTAAAAATTATTAATGTGACCGACGCGACGTGACTAAATTTCCCCCCTAAAAATAGTCTAGGTCCGTCCCTGATTCACGATACATATGTGCTCTCCATCTGCCATAACCATCAGCTGAAAAGATCATGGGTCTCAGTCATTAAGGCACGCATACTGAGTGCATCGTGTAGTTGCTCTCAACAGCACGCAAATTGGCTCAGCATACTCCTGGGGGTAAATGTATCTAGCTGAGAGTCTTCCGGCGGGTTTGAAAAAACCAATCAGATTCTAGGTATCATTTATTTAGTACATTCTCAAAATGATAGCTAGAATCTGATTGGTTGCTATAGGCAACATCTTCACTTTTCAAACCCGCCGGAAAACTCGCAGCTTGATACATTTACCCGCTGGAGTCAGCATAGAATGGATTTCAAGATACGTGTGGTGATGACTATGGATGTAGGTTCACTCTGCTGTACTAGACCAGACACTGCAGGATGCGTAAAATACATATGTGGAATATGAAATCTCACACAAAAATAAATAAATAAATAATTAATCAATTAACGTTACCTGTCAATAATATAGTCATTTATGATTAGAAATGGAAAAAGTATCAACATTTGTTTTTTAGATAATCATATTTTTTTTGTGGAAAAACATTAGTGTTAGGTTGTCCTTAATGTCTACTGTACATAACATACATTTTTACAATTGCTCCTGATTGTAGACACATGTTATAGCATGCGTACGATACTGACTCAGGACTTAGACTAGCCCCCTAGCCAGGGCCGGTTTAAGGGAATTGAGGCGCCTGGGCTAAGGGGGCCTCCAATCCCTCGTGAGGGCCCCCCCCATGATCCGAGCCGCCCCTCCCCCCCGGTGATCCGAGCCGCCCCTCCCCCCCCGGAACTTACCTCCTTCCCCGGCGGCACTTACCTCCTTCCCCGGCGCGCTGTTCACTCTTTACTGATGAGATCTTGTAAGAGTGAGACTCACGAGATCTCCTCAGTAAGGAGACTACAGCGCGCCGGGGAAGTACTGCAGTGAAAGTGCTCAGCAGCACTGATCGGGCTGGGGGCGCCCCCGCCCCCGACCGATCAATACTGCTGCTGAGCACTTTCAAGGGCCCCCTGGATGCCATAGGCCCCTGGGCTATAGCCCAGTTAGCCCTATGGTTAATCCGGCCCTGCCCTTAGCTGGGGCAAGAGATACGGCAGTAAAACAAGAAACATTCACACACACAGAGCTTCATTCCGACGTGGCTGCATTCGCTTGAGCTTGGCATGCCCACATTATGCATCGAGTACGGGCACACGCCCAGGGACAGATCTAGAAACTAATTTTACCTGGGGTGATTTAGGGGGGGGGGGGGGAATTTAGTCCCTGCCTCCTTTTTGACAGCTAAGGCTGCCGGCGGCTGCACACTATGTGCAGCTCTGTTCGGCAGAGACAGGCAGGGAGAGTGTGCTTCCCAGCTGCTCAGAATGCAATCAGAGGAGCAGCACAGTCTCCCTGCCTGTCTCTGCCGAACGGATCTGCACATAGTCTGCATCCGCCTGCAGCAAGCCCTTTGATCCGCCACTGCACACGCCCCTTACCCGTCCCCATTCAATCGCAGACCGTCGTAACTGTCATTTGCATTGGCACACGCAGTGGACTTGCTTTTTGCTGACGGCCGAGTGTCCTAATTCTGGGCATGCGCAAAAGGGAATTGCGTACATTACGCACATAAAAATAGAGATACGTCCCTTAATGACTCAGGCTCCATGACCCTGCACACTCCGTATGGATGTATGGACACTGCCGGTTGTGACTGCCTACACACTGGAGAATTATAATGATATCGTTAAACAACATTTTTAGTTCACTTTAAAAATCAAACTAAACGATCCAATGAGCTTTTAGGACGATAATCATTCATCTTTGGAGCGCACACCCTAATGCGATATCGGGGCAAACGGTCGTTTGTCGTGTGATTGGGCCGATAATTGTCTGAAAACACTGTAGTGTGTGCCCAGCCTTAACTTAAGGTTTTAAGATAAGTGCTTTCACCAGTTAAATCTGTCAGATAAGCTCACAGATGGGGTCACAGACATTGCCTGTACAGTTCACAAAATGAACTCTCTTTGTTTTACCTTGCTGGGAAACACATCTTTTCACTCTTCCAAATAAAAATCATGAGGATGTTAATTTAATGATAGTTTTGTGTAGAATGAAACATAGACAAATGTAATTTGCAGGGCTGGTTTCTTTCTGTTCATTCCGAGGTTCTTATTATCTCTCAGGAGCTCTCCAGGTATATAATTGCATGTCTGTAAAATTTGGTTTTGTTTTGTCATAGTGACAGAACATTTTGTCTTGAGACTTAATTAAACCTGCCTGGTTTTAAACATCTACATCCAGGGAGAAAGGGAATGCACTTTTTCTGGTTGGAGTGGGAAAAAAGATTTATGAAAAATATCTAGATGACTGAAATTGTGCGCTTGGGGGCTTATCTTTTGTCCTGGAAGCAGTTGATCCTTTTACAATCTAGTATAAATTTCCCGTTATGCTGAATAGGTGTCTTCTGTAAAACATTCTTTTGCCGAGCAACATATATAAAATAAAAAGCTAATCCGCTCTTTCATGACTCTCAGTCTGACAGATATGGCTGTAAGAACAATGGAACGGACTTGATATTTAAAGGGATTTTCCACTTACAAAATGATTTTACTTAATCCCATACATTACCCCATTATTACTTATACTCCCCACCATTCCTGTATTCCAGTACCGACCCTGCGGGAAAATTGACCATGTGCTGCTCCTCAGCACCGAGGCGCCTTGGTACGCCTATTTTGATCTGTTTTTTGCTGCTCTGGTCAGAGAGGGGACTCGGAAGTTAAGGGAGAAGGCGCCCATGCCAAAAAAATATATTCTTTTGGTGCAGGCAGGCTGGTAGGGTGCCCCGGTAAGCACAGCACCCTGGTTTTGTGCTTACCGTGTTCCGTTGGCTATGGTCCACCACTCAACTAACAAGTAGTCTAAGCTCCTGTTTCTGTTCTCTATTTAAAGTACCCAAAACAGCTAACAGTTGGAGCTAACATGGCAGACCCCTGTCACTCGAGATTCCTCTGACCCGATTTGTTATCACTGTGTCAGATGTCACTTATTAACTGTGATGAGATGTTTTACTCTATTGTGAACATGGTTGACTGTAGTACAACAGTCCCTCATCAATCATATATCAATATAGACATAGGATTACTGTGATAAAAATTAAAATTATCAGCACCGTAATAAACTCAGAGCCTTGTTGCAGCACCTATTTATATTAATCAATTTCACTTAGGCAATATGATGGACCTGACTACCATAGCTCTCATGGTCTAGTATTCTTGGCTATACCTATTCCCACTGTAGGACAATCCTATTTGTAAATAGGATATGATCTATCCCCAAGAGCATAGCTATGGGCGGCGTCATGTTCCAAAACAATCTAGAATCATCTAAAATGTATCTCACCTAAATCCATATATCCTCTAACCCCTGACCTACTATGCAAATCTGTGTAATCACAAGGTTTAACAATATAGACTAAGGAAACATTTTTAAGGGCACTAGAAGCTAAGAAACTTTAAATTTCTATTTTTCTTGAAAAACCAATGTTAGCTTTGTCTGAAATGATATTGCTTAGTACTAAACCTTGTTTGAGGATTTGGAATTTCTGGAGATGATTTGTTTAATTTGAGGAGACTAATATATTTCCAGACAAAAGGGAAACATTCTTTGAAAGTAGACTCATCCAATGCCATCTTTATTGTCTTCAATAATTGTTGTCTATCCAATTTTGGATAGCCTCTCTACCTAAAATTGTTTAAGCCTGACCTCAAACTCGAGGTTTATGGTCATGGCCGGATTAAGGGGGGGGCACAGGGGGCACGTGCCCCGGGCCCCCCTCTCTCCAAGGGCCCCCCGCCGCCCGCATACCCTCACATGCTGATAGCAGCCGCGGTGCTGCTGACAGAGAGTGGATGCATGCATCAGTGAGGATCCCGCCGGCCGCCGCATCTGACAGCTGTCAGTTGTTGTCTGACAGCTGTCAGTTGTTGCCTGACAGCTGTCAGATGCGGCGGCCGGCGGGATCCCCAGTGATGCATGCATCCACTCTCTGTCAGCAGCACCGCGGCTGCCGGACCATCTAAAATGGCCGAAATGGAGCTGCTGCGCATGTGCAGCAGCTCCCCCTTCACATGAAGGAGAGAAGGTGAGTCCCCATAGAACAAAAGGAGAATCATATATAAATAAATATGCCATTCACTATGAAGGGTCTTCTTAAATAAGTATATACATATGATTATTTATTTTATGTATATACATATTTATATTATTGAACCATAACTGATAAAATAAATAATCATATGTATATACATATTTAAGAAGACCCTTCATAGCTTGATTATTACTTGACTGTTTGATTAAATATGTAGCCACCTGCAGTAGTAAGAGTGTGTGTATATATATATATATATATATATATATATATATATATATATATATTCAGGCTACATTTGACATATTTAATCAAGCAATAGAGTATTAATCCTGCTATGAAGGGTCTTCTTCAATATGTATATACATATGATTATTTATTTTATCAGTTATGTTTCAATAAATATACATTGAACATTAATATTAGACTGGTAGCGCCAATGCCCGATTTTATATATATATATATATATATACATACATACATACATACATACATACATACACACATAAATTTGTTTATATAAATAAATAAATAATCTAGATAAATAATCTAATTAAAGCTTTAAAATAAGTGGCAGGCTTCGATAATTACTTTAATAATGATTAATAAAATAGAGGGTCCTGCATGATATATACTACATAGCTGCACACACACACACACACACACACACACATATATATATATATATATATTTTTATATATATATATATATATATATATATATATATATATATATATATATATAGACATATATAGTCAAAATTGGTGTTATGTTATCAATGTTTATTTTTTATGTTAGTTTTAATGTGCGGTATCATTGCTAGTTTTAATGTGCATTATCAATGGTATTTTTAAAGTGCAGTATCAATGCTAGTTTTAGCGTGCAGTATCAGTGCTAGTTTTAGCTTGCGGTATTATTGGTTGTTTTAGTGTATGTTATCAATGCTATTTTTAATGTGCGGTTTCAATGTTAGTTTTAATGTGTTGTGTCAATACCCATTTTAATGTGGGCCTTTGATGATTGTTTTAATGTACAGTATTTTAGTTTGTGGAAGCAATAATTTGTCTTATGCAGACAACCTAGACGAGCCCTCTGGGAGAGCTGTAAGTGTCATACTGTGGGCTGTAGGTGATGTAATGCAGGATGTGTCAATGCCTATAGCCTTATATCCAATGGCGTTATTTTACATGCGTTTTATACAGAGGTGCTTGTACAATTTACAAGTACCTGTACTAATATTAATATATATATCACGCTCAACATTCAGTGAGCAGCGGCAAGGAGAGAGGATGCTGGGTCCCAGGCACCGCCAAATTGGTAAGAAGAAAGAAGAAAAGACAGAAGAAATAAAAGAAAGAAGGTGAAGTATGGTAAGTAAAGAAACGGAGGGGAATGGTGATAGGAAACAATGGAGGGGCAAAAGAATGAAGGAGGGGGCAGAGTGAGGATGCAGATGGGCACAGAGTGTGTGGAGATGATGCAGGGGCACACAGTGTGTGGATGCAGAGGGGCACAGAGTGTGTGGATGACTCTAAGGGTGCCGCAAACTGCAAAAGTTTGGGAACCACTGCCTTAATTTTTGATCTTAGGGGCCCCCTTGTCTTAAGTGCCCCGGGCCCCCTAAAGCCTTAATCCAGCTCTGTTTATGGTACAATTAGGTTTAAGTCTTATCAATTGAGTTTTTGGGATATTTGTGACCCACTGATACACTGGTTTACTGAAATTAGATATGATAATTTTACCCTGGATGAGGTTTGCAAAACCTGGGGCAAACCTAGTGCTCATGGCCGTCCCAAGTGTTTGTAAAAAAAAAATATTATGTCTATATGTGTTAAAATAAAAGTATTATAATTAAGAATAAACTAAATTTGCCTGACTGAGATCCCTATGTCATTATGTAGGAAGCTGTCCACTGTTCCAACTCCCTCTGGGTATGAGATCTGGATATATAATGCCTGAACATCTAGGGTTAAAAACCCCATAAGTATCTTTTCCAGCTGAATTCTGAAAAGAACAGAATTGGACACATAAAACATAAGAATATTGTATTGCTTAATTGAAACAATATTAACCATAAAGAGTCAATAGTGTGTGAATCAGGTTGGTTTCCACATCAGCTATTGGGGGAAATTTGATTCCCCCCCCCGAAGTACCGCCGCATTATAGATATTACCGTTATTACGGTAATATTATCATCGGCGTTAGATCTTAGACCGTAATAATGGTTATTACACGCACTATTACCGTAATAACGGTAATAGTTTTAGCATGGCGGTAGATCGGGGGGAATTGAATTCCCCCTTAGTGTCAAGTAATAACTTTGCATGCCATGTAATGTGTATTCCATGGAATTAAACTTTTTTAAGTGAAAATAAATTTATGTAACATTCAACTTTTTGTCAGTCTGAAGGAAAAGTAAACTGAAAGAAGAAACCAGGATTTAAAACATTGTGCTCTCTAGTTTTTATTCCAGCTTTGTACCAAAGGGAATTGTATTTCAGAGAAGAGGCCACATAGTTTAGAGTAACTGGAGGGGGAGAGAATGATCTGATGCTATAAAAAAAAAAGTTCTCTTCACGCCGCAGACTCCCAACAGCGGCATGCATAAAAGTCTGTCTAGACCTTATGTTTTATAAATACATTAACAATAATATTCCGACTACGAAAGGTGAAGGATTAAGTGGAGTCCTACGTCTCAAGACAAGAGGCAACATTGCAGTCTATGCCGTACAAGAGCTTTTTACTGGTGATGCTGTCAGTTCCCACTTTTTGAGTTTCTACTGCAAACATTTGTGTAAGGAAAATGAATTCACAAAGGCCAATGACCAAGGAAATTGTAGAGTTTAAAGGAATGGTTCACAGACAATTGCTTGCATGACTAATACAATTATGTGTCCATAAGATCCCTCTTAGTGTTAAAGCCAGCACTGCAGAATAACGGCTTGTCAAACTGTCATTTGCAAGCGAGATCATTCATTTTATGGTTCACATTAGACTGTGTTCTTTTTCTTTTTTGTCGGGTCACATACTAATAACCATTTTGTGCATTAAACCCGGTGATTATCTGAACACTTGACAGATGGTGGGCTGTTAATGTGAATGTAAAAGACAGTGAATGCCAACCCTGGAAGATTGCAAAGCAAGATATGAAATGTCAAAATATCAGTAGTTTTTGGCTACACTTGTACATCACTTACATAACTAAAAGATGTTGTGTTTTTATCACCCACAAAATATCATTGCTATATTAATATAATGAATAGATATAAAATAAAAAAATATATTTTTCATTGAAACACATGTACACATTATATATATATATATATATATATATATATACACAAATTAACCCGTGCATGATACTCATGCATTCTAGTCAAATCAAGCTACTTAAGGTGTTAAAAAGGTTCTTGTCATGCATTTGGGCCTAGCCCAGGCCTCCTCAGTGGGAGAGCGTTACTTCCCGATGCAAGGGCCCTTTTTTAACGTGGTTTTGACCACGTCACCTCCTCATCATTTTTCTCCATCACCTCATCCTTCATCTTCATCGCCACATCCTTCATCAAGCTACTTAAGGTGTTAAAAACTCCCCACTGTCACCCCCGGCAACCACCAACCACTCCCAACTGTCACTTCTCCTTCAAGAAATATATAGGTCAGTGTATAACTCTGCCCAGCAGGTGGCGCTGCAGCTTGTTTTGTTTTTTTCCACACACGCCACTAGGCATTTATATAGTAGATATATATCTACTATATAAATGCCTAGTGGCGTGTGTGGAAAAAAAAAAGGTAGTTATGTTTTATTGATGCCTAATAGTGAATGTGTTTGTTGCACATATAAGAAATAGATAAAAACATGGGCAGTAGTGGGACAAATAGATAAAAACATGGGAGGAAGTGGGACATACAGGTCTGTGACATGTGCCTGCCGTATACCAGGTGCATATGCTATTGATGTCAACCTGCACGGATCTTAAGATGCATACGGATCAGCATTTGGGCTACTTTTAAATCCAGGATTTTTTTTATTTTTTGTTATGTGTAGACTACATTTATGTTGCTGCCAGGGCTAGATTATGGTTGGGCATGTGGGACGATCGCCTTGGTGCTCCCATACAACAAGAGTTCCGCACAAACTACCATTGGTCAAGTACAGTGGGACAGGGGATTGGAGGAGTGGCCTGGGCAGGAGCTTCTCAGCGGTCTCTGTTGTGCTCCGATTGGCCGACTGACATCACACAGTCAGTTAGCCAATCAAAGCGGAGATACGTTGCCTACCTATATGTATGTGTGTGTGTGTGTGAGTGCGTGGGGGGGGGGGTTCTGAGTGTCAGTGTGTGTGTGTCTGAAGAGAGTGTGAGACCTGCATGAGAAGTGTGGAGTGTGTGAATGAGAAGGATTGTGAGTGGGTGTGTGTGAATCATTGTGTACGGGTATGAGAAATATGTGTGTATGAGAAAGGGAGTGTGAGTCAGTGTGTATGTGTATGAAAAATGTATGTCTATGGGTATATAAGAGGGAGAGTGTGAGTCAGATCGATGTATTGATTACGAGTGTGATTAATAAATATGTTCCATATGTGAGCAGTTGCCCAGTTCTCTGGTCTTTGCTCTTCCTTTGTTTTTGTCACTCACCGTACTGTGAGTGCCTCTTCCCGGACATTTAGGAACCGTGGCCGTCCTCCATCCTGAGGGTCTGCGCATCCGCAGCCCTTTCCTATACTTCAGTGTATGTCCCTTTAACTCAATTGGCAGATCAGGCAACCTCCCTATATTAAGCACCTGTGGTCAACACCACATTGCCTGATCTTGGAGTCTCATTCCCCATGAGTCTCTGAAGGTGTTCCTGTATTCCTCGTGTATTCAGCGCTGCTGATTCCTGTGGTTTCCAAACCACTTCTACCGCTGTGGTTTCCAAACCACTTCTACTACTGTGGTTCCCATACCACTTCTACCATCAACTGTATCTTCGTGACTGTTTGCTGATTCCTATCCGCTGCCTCCGTGCACTACAGTCTTCCAAACCACTTCAACATTTTATATATCATTGTGACTGTTTGCTGAGTCCTATCCACTGCCTCCGTGCACTACAGTTCTCTAAACCACATCAACGCTATTATATTTCATTGTGACTGTTTGCTGGTTCCTATCCGCTGCCTCCGTGCACTCCAGCCTTTACTTCACATCCACTCACCTGTGCCTCATCAAGTCGGTGAGCTGATTCCTATCCGCTGCCTCTGTGCACTACAGCCTCCAGCTTGCAACTCGCCTGTGTTCATCATCGTGACAGTTAGCTGATTCCTATCCGCTGGCCTGTGCACTGCAGTCTCTTCTCAGCTCTCCTGTGTTTCCTCGAGACTGCTGCTCTCATTGCCATCCGCTACTCTCCGTGATCAACAGCTCCTGGTCTACTCTGCTCTCCCGTGTTCCATCGCTACTGATACCTATTGGTTGCTATTGGTTACCTCCGTGTACTCGCAGAGCCCTGCTGCTGCTGACCGCGCTATCGTCCATCTACTGCTGATCCGCTCTCCACGCCTTCACGTGTTCCGCTGGTCTCTACCCTCCTGTCAGCATTGGATTCGTATCTCATCAACTATTCCTCTGCTGGATCATCTCCATTCTCCTGGGTCCTCCATGAGTCCAGTTCCACGTGTTACTGATTCCTGTGGATTCGTGTCCCTGTTGGTCTACTTACCTGTGCGCTGCACCTACTAGACCGCTGCCTCATCTATCCAGGGACTTCTCATCCAGCCGGCCTCCTGCCGCTCAGGTATCGCTGCACTCCTATCTGACTGCCTGCTTCTGAACCACGGTATGCATACTTCTCATTGACTGTGCTGGTGTATTGCATATCTTGCTGGACTGTGTTGGTTCTCCTCTGGAGCCTGCTAGCCGCTGAGTCTATTGCCATCATTGACTGTGTTAACTTGTGCTGGACTACTTCAAGAGACTTTCTATATTTGCAGAGCTGTTCAGTCATTTATATATATTGTGCATGTTACTGTGGATTGTGTATAAGGTGCCTGTGTATATCCTGTGTTGCAGCCTCTCCCCGTGCACCTCCTCACATATATACTCAGTGGTACAACTTGCTAGTAGCAGACCACTGATCCCTGTCTCCAGTATCACCTGTTCCAGTATCCTCTCACACAGCAGTGGTACAACTTGCTATCGCAGACCACTGACTCCCCGGATACCTCCACTTGGATTCCATTCCTTCACTCAGACAGCGGTACAACTTGCTATCCGCAGACCGCTGACTCTCTCACCTCCTCGTTTCTGTTGGACATCCCTCCTCACTATAGCAGTGGTACAACTTGCTATCGCAGACCACTGACTACCTTCACGTGTCCTTGTCCATACAGTTCCTCGTGTACTACTACCTCCATATTACCAGTGTTGCTAGTCATAGACTTTCCTGAGCATCTCATCATCCACCATCTTCTGTTCCGTGATCACCCAGCTACCAGAGTACACTATTACCATCTACATTGCTCTGGTAAGCCTACCACCTGGTGATCCCTGGGTAAAGACTCCTAGTGCCCGTGACAGTTTTTTTGTGTAATAATATACATACATACATACTAAAGTTTTGGTGACACGGGCTGCCACAAATCCAGCTTTGTTTGTGGCCAACTTGGCTATATATTCATATACATACCATGACGGTGTTGCACTATTTTTCTTTCTTGCTTTTCTTTCCTTTGTTTACATCTGGATGGGGGGGGCAATCATGGCATCGATTCCGATGAGTGCAATCTTCAAAGCTGTTCAGTGAAATATCTGTCTCATTCCGCATTTGGCTATAAAACCCTTCACCGGCGGAATGCGGCCGTCCTCCCCAACCACACCATACAACAGAATCGTCCCGGCACTATTCATAGACAGTAAATTCAAGTTCAAATTTACAAATCGTGCAGAGTGGCGTTCAGCGGAATGGCAAAGCAATAAAACTGCACTGCATTTGTTCACAGTATTATAGCAGAGGATTTTAAAAACAAGTCTATATAAATGTAAAGCAGATTTTTGTCATTTACAATACAAACTACTTAGACATAAAGCATAGCTATTGTACTGCTTGTTATGCATTGTAGATGTTCTGGAAATTCATAACAATTTAAAATATGCATTCATCTTTCAAAGTGTAGACTGTATATTAAGTCCACACAGCAGTGTAACAATATGCTAATTGTAGTTTTACGTTCTAAGACTGTCAATCTCCCTTTATACAGTGTGTCACAAAGTGTGATATTCTGAGGTGTGCAGGGCTGCTGTAAATGTAGAATTAGTCGTAATTGTGCGTGATTATATATCCCTAATTTTCACCCAGAAAATGATTGCTGAAATTTTTTTTTAAAGTCCTTAATACCTAATGTAAAGGTACTTGCGTACTCTATTTTCACGTCATCTGGATAAACCAGCATTTTCCCCATTACTGACGCTAGTCATAGAAAATAATGCTATAAATGCAAATAATGCTGCTATTAACTATCTCTTCTGAGGTTATGCAGACATCAGGGCCCTGACCTCGGGGCAAGGCGACCCCCCATTTATAAATATAGTGGCAAAGCTCTTAACGGATCAGGTCTAACGGAGTCTGTTATGTTTTTTTTTAATTTTCCAAAGACCAGAAATTTTGCAGCAAGTTGCTAGCGATGCCAGCGGGTCTAGGTGAGGAAATGGTTAAAGAGGGTGGGGTGGGTGAGTTTATATTTCTATTAAATGCTTTTTTTTCTTGTTGGGCTTTTTTAAAAATTTTGCTGGTGTACTACAAGTTCCAGTAGGTATTCTAAGTGCCAGCATGCCCTGGCAGCCATGGGTATACTGGATGGTGTAACATAGTAACATAGTTGATGAGGTTGAAAAAAGACACCAGTCCATCAAGTTCAACCTATTTTGGATCTCCTGCGATCCTGCACTTATATTTAAATTGATCCAGAGTAAGCAACCGCCAATCTGTTTCAATTGTGAAAATCCCCCAGACTCAATATTGCAGTCCTATTTTTACCCTATATCCACTACTGTCCTTCATTTTAATTGTTGGAATATTTTTTTTCCAAGCCCAAATCCCCTAGGGAAGCCAGCTGACCACCTAGGGCTGGCTTTCACCCATGCTGCAGGTTTCCCTGATATTGTGCCACCTGCCTAAGCTGACATAGCCTAGTGCTGGTATCTGCAATTTCAGGGGAACCCGATGCTTTTTATCCCCCCGATATTGCTAATAGCAGGTCTTACTTGGTATATGAATACTGCAATATATTTATATGAAAGAGAAAAAATGCCATCTGTTATTACATGTAGACTAAAAGTACACATTTCAAAGAGCAAAAATGTAAATGCAATGACTAAAATAATGTTTATATATATACGGGGCATTGTTATGTTTTCTCTCCATTATTTCAATTGGCAATATATATTTTTTTATTTTATAGAGCACATAGTTAAGATTAACTGGAAGCTCTTAAAGGCTCTTAAGAGGGGCTGAACAGCAATACAATCCCAAAGGAGAATTTCCTCTGCTAAATGAATGAGTAATGAGGGCTGAATTAAGCTGGAATGATTTTAAAATCTAAGGCTGGATCATTAAACTGTAGTTAGTACTCTGGGGTTGATAGTTTAAATAAAGGGAGTGCGCCCATCTGATGTCATATAAGAGAACCAGGCATAGCTCATAAGTTAGATGGGCGGAGAGTTAAGCAGTCTCTTGGCTTCTGGACATTGCCCACCTGTCCTCCCTGGTTGGATGATATTAAGGCCTGCTGTGGGATGCAGGCTGTTTCTATAGTGACAAAGCTGGTTATGGTACGGATGGTGTTGCTGGTGGCCGTCAAGGATGCTGAAGTTGCCGGAAAACGCAGTGCAGTCGACGGCCAGTGGTTAGGCGCACATTATGGTAGCGGGCACCCTTAACCCGCCTCCCTTCGATGGAGTCGGCTATAGTCTTGGTCCAAGTACCACCCGTGCGGGTCGGCTTGTGGTTGCATTCCGTTAGCCCAGAAGGGTTGCGGGTCCTGTAGTGCTTGGGACGAAAGTCCCATATAAGGTGCGCCCGGGTGTTTGTTATTGTCCCCCCATCTGCGGTTGTACCATGGTTAATGTTGGGGCACCCTGGTTTGCCTAGCGGATGTCGATCTGACTGCTCTTTTCTCCACCACCATACCTTCAATTAATATAATATCAAAATACATGTTTTGCAAGATTTGTTGTTGTCGTTAAATTGTTAAATAAAGTTTTCCCTTTCTGAACCTCAAGTCAATCAAGATGGAGACAGTGATCCCTATTGAGGAAACAAAGCAGGACAGTCCAGAACTTGAAAGTCCAGTGTCATCAGTTGTCTTGCCAGTCACACCCCAGGTCCGCCACTACAGAGGAGGGATACACCTGTTTAAAATCATACACTTGTATTTATTTTAACTGCCAAATGTTAAATTTGTTAACTTTTGTACATAGTATAGTATATAGTATAATATAGTATATAGTATAATAAATTTTGCATAAAAACCATTGTTTCAACAATGTGGCTTCTTTATATAAGCCCCAGAAAAGAAGACAATAGAAAGGTAAACTTCAAAAAGAGCACAGATCCCTTTTTAGCAATGCATTTAAGTTGTTTTTCTTAATAATAAATGGTTTCAAAATAGCAACATTTTAAATATTTGTAAACGTTATATCTGTTGATTAAATGTTATTACGTTGCCAGTATAGTTTCCCAGCAGGAGAAACTACACTGGAGAAAAACAATATCTTGTCTCTTATTTCAAACATGTGTCCTTGATTTATAACTGCTTTATTTAACATTTTGTCATAAAAGCAGTCCTGAAAAGCGCAGTCCTCTATTTAGCCTACAATGTTATCCAGGACGCATAACACATTTGTGACCATCTCAACCTGAGAAGAAATCATTTGTAGGGGACGTCGTAAGATTCTCATTGTATTTGAATACCCACCTCTTCAGACAAGCTTATAATATTCCTCAACCACCCTCTTAACCTCACTACATTACCCTATTACCATCCATTACACAATTTCACACAAGACAACTACCCCCTGACCAACATTGTTGTGTGACAGGATCATTTAGCTTATGAGTCACTTTTATGTTTGCAGTCTGGCTGGACCGAAATGAAAAATGTGGACTTAACCTCATGTATTAAACTCCCATTGTCCCATAGATTGTAAGCTTGCGAGCAGGACCTTCTCACCTCTTTGTCTGTTTAACCCAGTTTGTTTATTAGTTTACTGTGTTTGTCCCCAATTGTAAAGCGCTACGGAATATGTTGGCGCTATATAAATAAATGATGATCATGATGATGTTGATGATGATGATGAATATAAGTCACATGCTCATTCTACCAACTCGTGTGTATGGCTTGGCTGGTACATGAAGATTTTCCAAGGACCAACAAATCCTATTTCAGGATATATCTTAATCATACTTGTTGAAAAATGGGAATCATTGTTGGACACAGCAAAACAGGGAATGGTTCTTTGTCGTCCACGTGGGATTTTGGGTTCTGAATGCACTTTCCTTCTATTTAATCTCAGCCCATTGGTGAGGTTATACAGACCTTAGAATCACCTGAACTTCCGTAGAAGATACAGCTAAAAGAGACTCCAAGCTTGTGCTTGTCATTCAGTGGAGCAAAACAATATGACAGATGTGTTGTTTTATGAAATTTCATCATACCTGATATTCTCTGCAGCCTTTGGCTTTTTAAGGTATCTCCAGAGAACTTGGCAAGTTTGCAAATTGGTATCTTTCCAAGAAGAAAGTGGAAGACGATGGAAACATAACATTCTCCAATATCCAAATATCTAAATGAAAAATAAAGTGTTTATGTAACATTTATATTATTAACATCATGTCATATGCCACTCCCACCCCCATTATATGAAAGAATACTGACTATTTCTCTTGAATTTTCTTTCTTTACTACAAAATATTCATGGGTGTTGAGAAGCACTAAAAAAGGTAAAAAAAAGAAAATACAGAAAACAATTTACATTTTACTTACGGACAAATTTCCAATCAAGTACTCACTAAATTTAAGTAGAAATTTTCACCTAAACACAATTTATGATGTGACACTCACTAGAGCCGCACACACTAACACAGCACTGATAAGATCTGCTATTTTTAGCTTCCAATTGATACTACTGTATTTGTAACAGAAATGGACACCAAAGGGGGGGAGCAGCTGATGCCTGGGGGCCCTGGTCTGCCTGTGTAGTGGAAGGAACCACCAACCTGGTGTACCCACGCGGTTGTGGTAGGATTTTCTGATACTGAACTAGCGGTCAGTGTTTAGTGACTGTGACATTTCCGGGTTTAAAGCCGCAATGCGCGGTCCCGGCCTAGTATAATCTAATCTAAGGGGTAGGTTTAGGGTTAGGGTTAGAGTTAGGGTTCACATTAGGATCAAGCGCAGGGTTCGTGCATTGCCGCTTTAAAACTGGAAATGTCACAGTTGCGTTTTGAACTAAAGTAAATTTCAGCTGTCGGCCTTTGCAGTAGTCGCAATTTATTGTACACTTGTCGGGAATGTGCTGTTGTGATGGTAAGTCAGTATTTCTTCCATGTTGGCCTGTTATTCATTGGGTTTTATATGTCACGCTAAACACGGTCGGGTAATTCAGTATCGGAATACTGAGAACCACCCATCCACGCCCCGATCTGCAGCTATGCACGTGGGCCCAAGAAGTTGCTGCACCTGAAATTCCTCTTGGCGGCCCTGGTAACAGACATGGCATTGGAGGTGTCCCCAGTGGAAGGAATCAGGAAAAAGCCAAGGTTATTAGAATCAGAAGTGGAGTGTAGTTAAAAAAGCCAAAGTCAGTACAAGGTAATCAAGCAGAGAGATAGTTCAGGACAAGCCGTACACAGGTAACAATACTGAAAGTTGCACAGTAAGGACACATGTACAAACCACAATAACCAGACAAGGGATACAGGAAGCTGTTGGTTTTAAATACCAAATGCTTTCTCTGATTGGCCACTGATTACTTACAGGTGAAGTTCATTAAGTAATTAGAAATCTTGTTAAGAACTGCACCTCAAAGCAGAGCTGAATTAAGGCTTTGGTGGGCCTGGGGTACTTTAGAGAGGGGGCCCGTATGATGTAACATGGTTTTCATTTTAGGCAAATGCACAGGCAATACTGTGAGCACTACTGTTAGGTGTAAGCAGCTCTGCCTTCACAAGTAGTACAGTGTGATGTGGGACATACCTCCCAACTGTACTTGCAGTCAGACCAAATCCTGACTAAGCGAGACAGTCATCCAAATTCAGGACTGCCCCACCAGATTCAGGACATTTGTCAGACTGTCCTGCTCTCTCCTACCTGTTCTTGTCACTTTCACCACCTGGGGCTGCTGGTGTCTTTAGATCAGTTTATACTTGTCTGGATCCTGGAATGTTAGGGGCCCTATGTGATAAAAACGGGGTACATGAAATTTAGAAAACTCCAGCCATCCCCAACGCTAAATCAGTAGCACCCACATTTAATCCCTATAGCCCCAACATTAAAATAATAGTGTTCACATTTGACAAATGGATTTTTTTAGATCGATCTATTTCTCTCCAACTAGCCCTGACATTAAATTTGTAGGCTACACAATTGATAAATAAACCTATTTCACTCCAGCCAGCCCCAAAATGAAATTAACAGTACTCACATTTATTAAATAAATCTATTAACCTCCCTCCAAACAGCCCCAGCAATAACTAATAATATATACGTTTATTAAATATAGCCAGTTCTCACAACCATCAACAGCTTTAAATAATTCATATTCACAATTAATAAATAGTCCTCCTCCCCAAACTCATCCCCACATTCAAATAATAGCCCCAAACCACCCCAGCATTAAATTAAAGGTCCTGTCACCTCACCTTAAATTAATAGGCACCATTATTAAGTTAAATTGCCCCATTATCACCCCACATATACATTAATAGCACACACACCACTAAATAATTAGCTCTGACCCACAGCCCACCATTAGATTAGTAGCCTACCCCCCACCCAAATTACAGTAGAGACCCTCCCTACCCCGGCAATAAATTAATAGCATTTAGTTTAAGAAATATACCTATTTACCATACACCATCACTGCCATTAAATAATTCCTTTTCACATTTAATAAACAACCCCACCTTCAAACCTTCAATTAATAGCCCAAAAAACAACCTCAGCATTACATTATAAGTCTGATCTGCCAATCTTAAATGAATAGACCCCACTCTTAAATTAAATAGCAAACCAATAAATTAAATTGCTCCATCATCACCCCACAAATAAAATAGCACCCACATTTTATTAAGACCCCCTTTCCTCACACATTATATTAAGACCCTCAATCCCTCACATATTATACTAACATAGCCTCCCCTTCTCTCACATATTATATTTACATACTCCCCCTCCCTTCTCTCACACATTATATTTACATACACTCTCCTTCCCTCACACGTTATAATAACATACTAGCCCCCCTTTCCTCACACATTATATTTACATACTCCACCCTTCCCTCTTACATTATAATAACATACTAGCCACCGCTTCCTTCACACATTATATTTACATACACCCCCCTTAGCTCACACGTTATAATAACATACCAGCCCCCCTTCCCTCACACGTTATATTTACATACACTCTCTTTCCCTCACACATTATAATAACATAGTAGCCCTCCATTCTCTCACACTTACCTTGTTCCAACCGCACTGTGTAGGAGCCTCTCTTGCTGCTCTGCACATGGGACGCCACCTGACATGTTGTGCGCGTCCATGTGACACCTGTCATTGACAGGGCTGGAGTAGGGAGCAAGCAGCCACACATAGGGGGAGGGATCATTAGAACTGCAGGCCTCTAGAAGGAAAGTGGCTGGTCCTGGGGAAGGAACCATCCAACAAGGACTATACTGACCTATACTGATCCACTGCTGGCACCCCTTTAGAGTACCTGGTCCGGGGGAGCACCCTGATAGAGGGGGGGCACCTGGTGCTCCCCCACCTTCTTAATCTGGCTCTGGCTCGAAGGCCGAATGTTTCAGCAATCGAGAAGCAAAGTACCGGACCTGCAACACAGAGTTGCAGCAATCACCCCATGGCACCTCTGGCAGGTTCAGTTCTTCACAGTAATAAAGGGAATAACAAACTGTCCGTGGCAAAAAAGGACTCCGGCAATACGGGGTTCCATGACCTGTAGAAAGCACTTCTTATCATGGGTTATGCGTGTCATTATCCTCCTCATTAACATCTAATATTATTGTGTATTGCTCTATGGGGTTTATTAGATTATATATATTTTACATAATATGACATAATATTAGTATAATACTACAGGGAAAATAGGTGTCAAAGTCGAATAATTGAATGAAGTCATTCTAAATTATTTAATATTGGTTTACCGTGTGATTACGATTAATATGCTACGCCATACCAGGGTTAATTATGCAATCGCACAGGTAAACAGCACATACACTTACATTCACACCTACATTTGTAAACAGGTCACATTTAATAAAGTTCCAACCCACATTCATTTATTAATAAGAACTTAGAGGTTATTTATACAAAGATAAAACTACAGTAAACATATTTATGGCTCAGAAATGTATGGAGTTTGATCTCATATTAATCCACATTTTGCCAGCAGGAATCTGGTATCAACAGCGGATATGTTATATATAGAGTTATGAATAGTATGAGAGTAATACTCAAAAGCATTCTGTTAATGGGTCATTTTAAACTAGTTTTTTGGCAGGAAGACAAACATGCAACAGTTGAAGTGATTTGCCACCACCTTTGGAAAAAGGATCGATTGAACTGACCTATGACCAGCATTCTACTGAAACATAATGAACCCTGGACCAATGAAGAAGTTTCTTAGTGTTATCTGTGTATTATTGTGACATCATCACTGTTTTTTTCCAAACCAAACTGTATATAAACTGGCCTCTGGTACCAGAATGGTCTCTTTGACAACCAAGACTTCAGCTTTGATGACTATTCCTGGATCGATTCAGGGTGCGCTGTGTATGCATCGATTATATTCTGTAACATTCTTATTGTATTTTGCTACTTATTACAATTAAATATCTTTTGTGCATTGGAACCACATTGATTGCATCGGACAATCTTTATTGGTGACAATAGACAAGCAAAAAATGAAAAAAGCTATAATATTAAATTCCCTTAAGGTGTCCACCATCATCTCTTCTGCAGATACAATAGTCCTCATGTGGATTTTGCTTTTTATGAGGTTTGGTTGTACAATCTCTAGATGCCCATCATAAGTGGCAATAGCCATGTGAATATTATCATGAAATTTTTTGGGCTACTTCCTAAATTTCCTGAAGATGAGAGTATAGTACCCTTTGCTGAGGCACTAAGACAAAAATGTTTTTTCCCCAGCATTTCTGAATTTTGCCTGAATCCTCCTTCTATCCATCAATACCCTCACATCAATGTACTGTAGCTTACTCCTCATAATGTGCACACCAAAAAAATGTGCTTTCAAGAAAGTATGTCTTTTAACAGGTCACCAGGTCTATGGGCTTCCCTAGCCCCCATCCCCGCCCTCCATCCCAATTTATTTTGACACTATGCTGCTAGGAAGATTGGAGATGCAAACATATAATAGGATACCCTATTACCATCCTTACAGAGTTCACAAAAGACAAAAACCTTCTGACCCCAACATTACTGTGTGACTGGATCATATAGCCCACTAAGCACTTCTTACCTTTGCAATCTGGTTCATCCAACATACAATATCTAGCACTTAAACTCATGAATCAAACTCCCATTGTGCCATAGATTGTAAGCTTTCGGGTAGGGCCCTCTTAGCTCTCTGTCTGCCTGCAGAATTTTCTGCCGCTATATAAATAATTATGGTGATGATGCATTAATGAATGTACATCAAATGTGTGAACAGGCCTTGAACGCGCTCTGTTAAAGCAAGCACAAATTGCCATGCTTCAACTAGCGTTGTTTTTCAATGTCTTTGTGTATGAGTCCTTAGGGAGTATGAGTGTCTGCTAATGTTAGGCAAAGCTGGGTCTTAGTATAGAGATATAGGCCCCGATTTCTCACATGCCGATCTGTCTGGCAAGATCCAGGTGAGGAAGAAAGCTCGTCGTTCCTTGTTATATGATATATCTTAAAAGTGTTCCGAGTGTCGTCAATGAAGACAAAAAACATATAGATAGAAGGAGCGTCTCATAAATCCCATTGGTTGTTTCATTAGTAACCTGTTCTCCTTTTAGGTGATTTATGGCAATTAAACTGACAGGTCAAGTTTTCTTCTTCTTATTTTGTGGCAGTAATAACATCGTTGCTTGTTTTGTATTAATAACCATTCTCTGTGCGAGATAAAATTGTCTACTGTACCAGTAGCATTTCCTTCCCTACAAGATAAACATCTTTTTCTTTTGGTGTTTCTTTTTTAACCTGTTGTTCAATAAATACACAGAGAAACTTTATTTCCCGAGCAATTTCCTTGTATCGGTTTAAACTGAGGCTCCTTTATAATCTTTTCTGTCGTCTGTCTTATTGTCGCCATTATGTAGTAATCATTTTGTCAATGTTATTGCAGTAGCTATAATTTACATGAGCGGATCGCTCCCGCAGAAGTCCTCTCACAGTCCGAGAGTTAAGAAATAAGCACCATTTAAATTGTAAAACTAAATAGCATGAAATGGAACGTAGCAAGAGATGTCCAAAATTGCCCCAGGTTTTGGATCAGCTTTGAAATATCCTCTCCGGTTCCACAATAGAATGTTGTTTTGTTTTATTATTGTTATTTATGATGGCGCATAATTGAAATCCAAGCTTGGCAGATGGAAAACAATTTGGATCTCACTGTATGATTGTGACAACGTAGACAACTAGTTTGATAAAGAATAAATAAATCAAATATCACCAGCACCTGCTACCTGCTCTTTATTATGTACAAAAAGGGTTATAGAACAATACTACATTTATTAACTGAAGAATGACCAGGGGGTCCTTGCCCCATGGCCAAAATGTAATGGTTCTCTCACATTCATTAGTAATATTTTTAATTTATTATTCATTATTGTTATTTTTTATTTTTGACACAGATAGCGTTTTCTTTTTGTAGCATACTGGAATATATTTTATATTTTATGAGCATTATATATAGAGAAAAAAAGTCAACAAGAGGTTGAAAATATGTTTATTTTCAGGATTTTTCTCATAGTTATTTTTATGCAACTATCATCATCTTCATTTGTCTGTAATGATCCACAAAACCGCAGTGCCGGACGCTCATTATAGCAAATATAACATAAAAACAAATCATGCATAAAACCAGAACAAGCAGATAGGGATGTTAGGGAAGACTGTGAGACAGACAGTAGACAGTACACTGGTCATGAGAGCTTATAATCTAGCACAATAAGTCCAAACCCAGAAACTAATCATAGGATTGTGCCAAACACATGTACTACACTTTACTCAAGGGTCTTACATGCTAATAGGGCCCAGTCACAAATTTAAACATTTTAATTTATTTTTGCTTTCGTTGAACTGTACATTTTTCCACTTTTTTAATCTAGCCAAACACATTTTGTGTTTTAAAAAAAATAAAATAAAAATAAAAAAATTGGTAGTTACCTGATTTGAAATAATTTGCATATATAATGATTAATACTGGGATATTTATGTGCTTATTTTTAGATCTTATTTTTTTAAATCACATTTACATTTTTCGGTGAAAACCTAAACACCAGCATAGTTTTGTCAAATTCAACACCAAGGGCTAGATTTACTAAACTGCAGGTTTGAAAAAGTGGAGATGTTGCCGATATCAACCAATCAGATTCTAGCTGTCATTCTGTAGAATGCACTAAATAAATGACAGCTAGAATCTGATTGGTTGCTAAAGGCAACATCTCCATTTTTTCAAACCTGCCGTTTAGTAAATATACCCCAAAACTTGTCATGGCTTGCACATCTCAATATCAATATTAAAGGATATATAAAGATATTCGTATTATAGCGGTTTACCTAGTTTATATGTTGCTGCTAAGAAATCTGCTTGCAGATTACATTTACATTGATCTCCTCCCCATCATCTTTTTATCTCCTCCCAAAGCTCTGCTGACCTAACTGAAAAGTCATAATCCGTTCACAAAATAATAATAATAGTAATAGTAATAATAATAATAATAATAATAATAATAATAATAATAACAATAATAGTAATAATAATAATAATAATAATAATTTAAATAATAACCAGAAAACCAGAATAATTTAAATAATAACCAGCTTGGCCTAATAGTCTAGATTCTCTGTCATGTGCAAAATCTTCTTATAATCCGTCATTTCTGATGTCAGCAATTACCATTTATAGTTATTTTACACATAAACCTATAACTATATAATTGTCTGTTTCTATTCTCCTATTGCATCATTTGCTGCTTTGTGCTATATAAATAATAATCAGAATTTCCAGTATTCAGATGTGTTAAAACTATGTGTAAATTGTACAGAACTGTGCATCGTATTCCAAAGTTGACAGGTCCATGCAAACTGGTCATTAGATCTAAAACCACCAGAAGGGGCTCCCTCACTAATCTGAAGCTTCCAGGTCTAATTTACCCAAAATCCCAAACCAGCTACACTTGAATGAATTAAAATGAAACACTATAACTCATACTTGCCAACTCTCCCTGAATGTCTGGCATTCCCCCTGATGCTGAGCCAGTACAAGACGTGGTTGGCTTCGCCATTTGTGGCATGATAACACAGTTCCAAATTGTGTCCTATGTCCATGTATTGATGCCTATGGAGGTGGCCATTTTCAGGGAGACCAAGATTTAATCAAAGACTGACAGGTAAGACAGCATGATTCAGTAATGGAGACAGAAATGTAAAAGACACTTCAGTCTCTAGAGATTCATTAGCTTTTTTTCTTTAACGCATAGTTGCTTACTCTCCTGGAATGTCCGTATTTCTGGGAGGGCAACTTCCCGGTTCTCACCCCCCGCAATAGATAAGTGGCGGGGAACTTAATGACGCAAATATCGCGTCATCTTATGCGATTCATCAAGCCCCGCCCCATCAACCTCCTCTGTGATCACTCTGAAGCCAATGAGGAAAAGTTGGCAAGTATGCTATAACTTCCAAGTCAAATCCAATTAACAAAGCAGATCAGATTGCCTGATTATGTCTCTTCCAAAGTAGTATATTTGCTGTTGCTGATTATGTAAAAATGTTTAGCTACAGTTATTCTCACAGATCTATAAAACATAAAATAGGTACAAAGACTGTATCCACAAAGCTGCAAACGTATGTTTTGCTGAGTGTAAGATAAAAAAAATCTCCAACTTTATTCATAAAGTAGTAGTTCCTTTAAAATAAGTCTCTCTCAGAGAATTAGGCACCTGGATCTGTGGCATATGCATGCAAGGTATGGTTAATATATAGCTCAAAATCTCCAAATATAAATCAGGTAGAGCTCCATATTGGACACTCCAGGGAGCATTACTGTGAGATGTCACTTTTTCTTTAATTAGTGTACTCTAATGATAAGTATATGTCATTCTCGGATAATGAAAGCCAGGCGTACTTTCAGAATCTGGGTCATGCTCGGTCCTTGGAGAATTTTAAAGCTGTGGAAAAGGATGAACATTGGGAAACAATGTGAAGTTCTCCTTCATCTTTTTTTTGATAGTCCCCATTTATTAGATACTATTTATTTTATCAGTCTGCAAAATAACTATTTGCAGGTTCTGAATTCATTTGCATAGCTATATGGCTGGTACTTATTTTTGTCTTTACTTTTGTATAGAAAGTATGTTTTTGTGTCAGGATAGAGACGGAGACCGATGGCTACAAGGTAAGAAGTCTGTCTCAACTATTTTCAGAATTCACTTTCTAGATACAAATGGGGTCATTGTGACGAAAGTCACGTGAACTCTGACTGGAAATTTGCTTTAATTGAAACAAAAATACGATGGAGATAATATATTCAGCCTATTTCAGTCTCGATGCTGTCTAGTTGTACGCGTTACGGGACAGAAACCTCGGAATTCCCAATTTAGTCATCTCACAAATTGCCCTTACACACACTTATTCAACAAGAATTATTGCTGGTTTCAGAATTGCAGTGTGATTATGTCTAAGTGCACGCATATATTAATAATTTCTGTTTTTTGACAGATAAATTGGGGAGAGACGGAATCTCACATCGTGATCATTGATCTCTATGGAGGGATGGAGGGCCATCGTACATGACCGCATTTTCCAAGGTGGATGGTGGGAGACAGATGGATAAAAGTAGAATGTGCTCTACTTTCGCTGTCCCTGCTCTGTCATCCACCTTTTGGTGTGTATTGCACTGACTTCTCTTAATAAAGAGCAACTATAATCTAGATACTGCAACACACAGTTTCTGTGTGAATGTGGCAGCATCGGCAGGGCTGCAAAATATTCCATAATCCCATGGAAAGCGCTGGGCACCACTTCTTGTAGGTCGAAATATGTAAATGAGATTTAAGGAGAAGGTATATTTACAGGGGCATTCTCTAGTTTGCCATTGGACACATGAGTTTCCCATGGTGGAGACTAGGCCTTGGCACATACTTTCAATGGAATTCCTATTGCACCTTCCATCTGCACAGAGAATAAAACACAAGGGCACCAGATGGGAAGATATCACAGGTGTATAGGTAAATAGATAACTAATAACTTTCATGTTTCATATCTATCTGTAAGGACATCTTCCTATAACTACTATGGCAGTATTCCACTCTAATCCTTGTTGCTGAATGTATGGGCAAGACAAGGGAAATAATTTAATTGTCTTTGGCTTGTACTCAATGGAGCTGATACCTCAGACCCCAATATGTTCATGAATCTAAATGAAACAGGCAACGTTAGAAAAGTGGCACTGCATTGAATATAAAAAACGGAGTAGGCAGCACCCAAATAAGTTATGCCACAACTCAAATGCAATCCCCTGACGTCAACTACGAATGCAAGTGTGTACAGTGACATTTGATATAATGGGCTCCAATGTCAATCCAACGATATGTTTGTATTAGCTTTCAGAAAGCTTAAAAAGACATGTATTATGGTGGTAGAGTGGGTACGAGGCCTTTACCTTATTCACTCTCTCTAAATATATCTTTACAAATAAAATTTTATAATAGACCTCTCAAATTCAGGAGTTGCTTAAGTGAAGATAAGCTAACACAAAAAGACCATTGTTTAGGACTTTTAACCAATTTTTTTTTACTGTACATTTCAATAAAGTTTTCTAATTTCTTTTAAAACTTGAGAAGAGCCTTTACAGATATGTGCCTTCAGGGAGATCAGTCTAAAAGAAACAAATGAGTTAAATAAATGACTGTTCAGCCCTATATTGCATTAACATGTACACTCCAACGATAAACGGTGGTCGTTCCAAAGCTCATGGTACCGTTTCATTTGATTTTTAAACCGGAATAAAAATCTCGTTCAACCATGGGACGACGTCCTTCCAATCCTGCAGTGTGTATGCTCTCACGATCAGGATCTCTATCGAGTTTAAAGAGTCATGATCTTTTTGGCCAATAGTTATGACCGATGAAGAGCACAGATAAGAGTGTAAATCTTTAAAAACGTGTACAGTGTGTACACATAAATTGGAATGCTGATCGGGACTTTTTTTTTCCAGTCGTTTGTAAAATCGATATTGCAATGGTATCGAGAGAAATTTTCTGTAATGTGTACCCAGCCTTGGGGCTAGATTTACTAAGCTGCGGGTTTGAAAAAGTGGGGATGTTGCCTATAGCAACCAATCGGATTCTATCTGTCATTTTGTAGAATGTACTAAATAAATGAAAGCTAGAATCTGATTGGTTGCTATAGGCAACATCCCCACTTTTTCAAACCCACAGCTTAGCAAATCTAGTCCTTGGTGTTGTCAACAACAGTAGATTAATTATTACTCAAGACATATCAGGTAATCACTACATTGTCTGAACTTTGAGTCAATGAACTGAACCCCTACGCTGCATACAAGGGTGTGTGGAGTAAGTAAGTTCTCCCCGTGTATGCGTGGGTTTCCTCCGGGTGCTCCGGTTTCCTCCCACACTCCAAAAACATACTAGTAGGTTAATTGGCTGCTATCAAAATTGACTCTAGTCTCTCTCTCTGTGTCTGTGTGTGTTAAGGAATTTAGACTGTAAGCTCCAATGGGGCAGAAACTGATGTGAGTGAGTTCTCTGTACAGCGCTGCGGAATCAGTGGCGCTATATAAATAAATGGTGATGATGATGATGATATAGGGAGAAGTAAATAGTTCACAGATGTACTCAAGAACCAACTTTAAAACACATTACGATCAACAGAGTAAGGTCCTTTTATTTCTGTCTGCTTACAGACCACATATAGAACTTTTTAAAATTTCCATTACTATGCTCAGTTTTTCTCCTGAAATACAACACATTACTTCCCTTTAACCAAGTTTAATAGAGTCTCTTAATAGATTTAGCTGCGCCGTACAATGCCTATTGAATGCCAGGCCTTGTTCACAATACACTTTTTTCTGTTTCTTATCTAACTTTAGAAAATTACATTTACCGTGACTTACATTACTGACAACATTTTAATTATTGAGCTATAACCCGCGTATTGTTTGTAAATGTGTTTTATTTTTTATTTACAAGGTAGCAGAATAGCAATACAGAGTGGGAAATACAGACAAAGAGATACATTGTTCATTACTTATTTATGGGCTTGTTTAAGAGTGTAACTTTTATTTCGTGGTAGAATGGGCCGCAAGAGAAAAACGCTGATTTATTCCCGTCACGGTATTAAAATCACTTTTTTTTTTTCTGACAATGAAAAGACATATTCGATGTTGGGTGTAGAATGCATTCACCCTATTGCCTCTTTTCATAATTGAAACTTCCTGGGCTGGTTGGAATAGATTATAAATATTTAATGTTTTTTTTTTTCAAAGAGATTGATGGCGATCAGTAAATTAAGGGAATGAAAGAAGGACCTCGACTAGCTATGAATAGTGGATCTTTCTTAACAATAAGTTATTATCATGTAATATTATTACATAATGTGTTTGTGTAGCAACGTATCAATATTTGTCAACATTGTATTGACACAAACTCATTTTGTTTGGATGCTTTATAAATTTTTAAAACGAAGCAACGCTATCAGGCTTTTTTTTTCAAATAGCATGGTGCTTATAGCAATAATGTGCTCTATCCCATAGCAGCCACTCAGATATTTATTTTCCTGAATCTAATGATCAAAATGAACATCTGATGGGTTGCTACGGATTGCAGACCATGTTTGATAACTTTATTATTATATCAATTAAGAAATGTTGTATTCACAAATTATTAACCTGATGCCAAATTATCATTTCTGTAATTCTAGGTGAAGGCACTTGTTAAATTTTGTAGACTTAGTTAAAAGAAACAGCTAAATCAGGGGGCTTTGCTTTGATTTATTCTGGATCAACGCAATTAGAACTTGAAAGTTTGAACTTGCTGAACTTGTGTCTTTTCAACCTTAAAGTGTAGCTATGCATATTGTAAAATCGCATATTTTATTTAAAGGGGTTACTCTTAACAAAAGTTTGAATGGGGCAGCGCGGTGGCTAAGTGGTTAGCACTTCTGCCTCACATCACTGGGGTCATGAGTTCAATTCCCGACCATGGCCTTATCTGTGTGGAGTTTGTATGTTCTCCCCGTGTTTGCGTGGGTTTACTCCGGGTGCTCCGGTTTCCTTCCACACTCCAAAAACATTTTGGTAGGTTAATTGGCTGCTATCAAAATTGACCCTAGTCTCTCTCTCTCTCTCTCTGTCTGTGTCTGTGTGTTAGGGAATTTAGATTGTAAGCCCCAATGGGGCAGGGACTGATGTGAGTGAGTTCTCTTTACAGCGCTACGGAATTAGTGGCGCTATATAAATAAATGGTGATGATGTCGATGAATTGTAATGGCTCTTTAGCAACAAGGGAACCTGACTCATTATTCCTAATAAAAAAAATAAAGCATATTTATAATACAAACTAGCGTGAATAATGGTGATAAATGCTGGTAACCTCTCTGTTTATAGTCAATACTTCAAGTGACATCTTCTAGGATCTGAGTATCTGACAGGTTAGTAGTGATGACTACCGGAAATAAGCTTCAAGATTACCAGTGGGCAGGTAAGAGATGCAGGTCAGTAGTGAAGGTAATTTGACTCTTAGCCAAGCGACGGATATGGGTTTCCCCAGAGAAGGGTACAAAACCACTAAGCAGACTATTGTGGAACATTAGGCAGTTGGCACCAGAGGCGGAACTAGCCAGCTGTGGGCCCCTGCGCAAGGACGCGGGGAGGAGGGAACCAGGGCCCACAGCTCACTAGTTTCCCGTGCAGTGGGCCCCATTATCTCCACCTCACGTGCTGCACCACTACTGGTTGGCACCATAGAACACTAGGACGGTAAACCTGATTAGAGCACCAAACCCAGGAAGACCTTATGCTAGGTAAATATATTATTGACTATAGTGTTGTAGCACAAACAAAGAGCTGACATGGTAACACAGTACAAATGGAGCATGGTTGGGTTTCCTCCGGGTGCTCTGGTTTCCTCCCACACTCCAAAAACATACTGGTAGGTTAAGTGGCTGCTACCAAATTGCCCCTAGTCTGTATGTCTGTCTATCTGTGTGTGTGTTAGGGAATTTAGACTGTAAGCTCCAATGGGGCAGGGACTAATGTGAGTGAGTTCTCTGTACAGCGCTGCGGAATTAGTGGCGCTATATAAATAAATGATGATGATGATGATGGTTAAGATAGACTGTATCATCCCACAACGTCCAAAGGAATGAGAAGCCTGCATTATGCCAGCCCACTCTATTGTACCCTAATAGTAATGAGAAGGGGTTAGACTATAACGGCATGATCGACGACCATGTAACAGATACGCAATCACGCTGTTCATCCAATTTAAATGGGCCACCTCTTTAGATAACGGTAGATTTTAAACTGGGCAATAGCAGCACTCAAAATATGTTTGAATCTATATGTTACAAAATAGTAATATATTAGGAGACAGAAAGAATAATGATCACTGTAAAATAGGCCTATAAATAACATTCTCTGTACACCGTATATCCGTGGTGGACAAGTTTTAAAATGAACGAAATATGTTAGCTTCACAAATAGTGAGACAAACAATTATTTATGTAGCTACTTCATACATTTTCAGTGGCATAACGAATACATGAATATGGAGAAAATTGACTGGGGAACAAATTAGGAAACAAATATGGAAATTCTGTATATATTTTGGATCCATCTTATAAGCAATCAGAAAGTTATGAGAAAGATGTATTGTACCATATGATTTGCTAACTTTGCTAATCATTTTTCTGCTAATTTTAAAGATTTCAAATGACCAGCTTCAGTACTCACTAATGCACACTATGCAAAATTTCTCCTGATGCAATATCCTTTTACTAACGATTAAAACAAAAAATGAAATGTTCCGATCAGTATTTGACACGACTCACCTTCAGATCTGTGCTCTTCATCTGTCATAACCATCGGCTGAACAGATTGTGACTCTGCAAACTCCATAGAGATCTATGGACACTGCGGGCCTTTAGTGCATACACACTGCAGGATTGGAACGGCATCGTTCCATCGTTGAACGAGATTTTCAGTCCGGTTTGAAACCACAAGTACATATGCTAGTGAGTATGAGATCATTGGAACTAATGGGCTTCCGTTTATATGTTTCTACTAGCAGTAATAAAGGCTAGTAAACATATGTATTTTACAATTGTGATTGGACCTTCAGCCCCCCCTTCCATTTTACACTTGTGTACTACATTAATTTGCTGATTATGTTTCTCCTGGGGCTCCAGTTTAGGCTGAAGGCATGTCAGTAAAATGTTTTGCGTTGGTGGCAGTGCAGCTTTAAGTTTACAGTCTTGAGTCTTTAATGCTGCATAACTATATGACTGTGAAACAGGTTGACATCATCGCCTGACTGATTTAATTCTGCAGATCACACACATTACATATATAAACGTGGTGTTGTTTAGCAATAAACTAATAACGCACTTGTATAAATGTTATAGGTGTACTTAACACTCATTAAGTGTTATTGTCGGGCCTTATTAAACTCCTGACATTGTGGTTTATGACATAGAAAATATGCCACATGTCTGGATGCGACAGTACGAGACGCCATCTGAATCCTCGCTATACAGGTGATTGCATTAAAAGTTCTGAATATATAGTTGATGACAATATATCACCAAAGAAATAAGTAAATATTAAATTCATAGCTAATATAACAAAAATGGACCTGTTTTTCCCATATGACATTAACTTCTTTTAAAATTCTTACAGTAGAAATCAAAACTCAGCTCTACAATGCTGTTCTGATAGATCTTACTGACAGGGTACTGTTACTGACAGAGAGCTGCCAATTTGACTTGTAAAGTGGACAGTTCTGTGCATACTAAAGGCAATAAGTAAATAAATATCATGATGAAAATGCTCTGATCAGCCTGTTTTAAATAAAGGTGGTAGCTAGAACTAAGTAAATTAAGTAATAAAAACTTTGCAGTAGCATACATTGCTGCTAAGTCACTGAAGGGACATATGGCGCAGAGTTTCAAAGACAAATGACAATGTGCAGTAAGCAACCTTATAACTTATGAATTTATGAAACTCATTGACAGACAAGATAATACAGTTTACCCTCTGATATAACATATCCAGTCTTCGATGCAGCTTATCTTTTAAAACTCAGAACTGTCCCTAAATGAAATCAGACATGCATTTGGTAGCTGTACTCCTGTTGTCTACGCTTTCTGCTCCAGTCCATTCACATGATCTCCCTTTGGTGTGAAACACACACCCAGCCTCATGGCATAAATTAGTACATTATGTGTGTTACTGATATTGGTTAATTAACTTGTTTTAACACAGATGACATACCAAACTTTAAAAATGAAATAAAATGTGAATATGGAGAAATATGTTGAGTCACAAAGATGGTATTAACAGTTAATAGTAGATGGTTTATTTACAGGTCTGCACCCCTGAACAGTTAATCTGGTCTGACTTTGCCACTTGGACTGAGCAAATTGGTCAACGTTCATCGCTCAATTTGACCACATACAACGGCAGTTAAATCAATAACATTCAACTTCACTGAGACCTATCCGTGTCTTCGGAGGATGACTCTCACACTGGATGATAGTGTGAGATTTTGACCTCATTTTGTAACATGACCTATAATGATCTGATTGATTTTGAATGGATTAGCAGGAATCATGGTCATTTTGGGTCTGTGCTTGCAGAATTCACCAGTATCCTCTGATATATCACAAATGTCCAGCTATATTCTGGTGGTGCCATTTGTGAATAATTTAAAAGCTTTTGGGACTTTTGCCATCCATAGAATTCTGGGGGTATAGCCATTGCTATATAGGGATTAGGAGGAAGACAGGTTCCGCAGAATTCTAGCAGAGTAAAATGAAAGATCACTTGTACCATGCTTTGTGTAAAGGAGTGAAAAGGCAATTACAAGCCATGCTCCACTTAAAAAAGGTTAATGTTGCATGTAGCCGATGGACTAAGCTTTTATTAATATAAAATGTATTTAAATGCTAGTTCAGGAAATCTATAATTAAAAGCCTAATGCATGACAAGGTATTGCAACACGGAGAACACTATTAGACTAGAAGTATATATTTTAGTGCTAACACAAGTTGGCATATTTTATTTTGTATGTCTTTGGATATTGATTAGAGATGGATGAATCAATTTGTCCAGATCCGAAATTCAGCTGAATCTCAGTAACATAGGAATTTATTTGCATATTGGTACCGATTTGCTCAAAATTTGCCAAATTGTTTCCACCCAATGGAGAATCAGGCCAGCTATAGTGCTTTGAACATAAAAAGCCAAACAGCAAAGATATAGAAATGTCACGTATATCGAATTAGAAAGGGAACTTGCAGTCTCTCTGGCACTTTTTGTTTCTGGATTTTTCTAAAGGACAGTGTTTGTGAATTCTACTATTTGTGATTATGATGTTGAGGAGTTGTGACTTATCAGTGGCCTATGAATATTCTAATTGAATTTCACCAGTTTGAAGGCCCCAAACATGTTCGCAGTTCAGTCCTCTATAGCCTAGATTTGAACTTGCAGTTGAAAATCTGTAACTTGTGTTTACCATTTGAGGCTCGCACTTCAAGTTTGAGGCTCGCTGTTCGTTTTCAAGGTTCACTGTTCGCTTTAAAATGAGTGTTTCAAAATATTTTCATTTTAAAACACTATTTATTATATAGTTTTAAATAAAAACATTCTTAAATATTTTTCAATGCAAAATACAAACACTACTTTGTCCGCAACTCGAAGTTCTCCATTTACGTTCGCAAATTGGAAAAATGTATCAATTTAAGCTCCTTAAGTTCTTGTGCAAATCAGCCTGACTGCTGTTATCCATAGTTGGACCAACTCAAACATGGTTGAACCTTTTTGACTTTCTCAATTTATTTCTTGATCAAAATTTCTAAATATTTCTGAAAATATTTTGATTTTTGCAAGGAGAGAATTCAATTATTATTATTTATTAACGGAAATTTGTAAGTTACCAAAATGCACCGCAGCACCGTACAGTAGGGAGAGGAGTACATATATAAAACAGGGACATAAAAGGTAGACAAAATAAATGCAGACATGAAAACAAAGGGTATGAAGGACCCTCCTCATTAGAGAGCTTACATTCTAAGTGGAAATGGGTACAGCTGAAACAAGGGGAGCGGCGAGTGTGGCTCAGAGTGGAGATTGGGACAGTTGTGAGGGTGTATTAGTGTAAATAGTGAATAGTATTGGGGATAAGGTCACCTCTAAAAAAGGAGATGGGTTTTCAAAGAGCATTTAAAGGTTTGAAGACTGTGGGAAAGTCTAATTGAGCGTGGTAGGGAATTCCATAAGTGGGGAGCAGCATAGGAGAAGTCTTGTAGGCGGGAGTGAGAGGTGTTATCAGAGATGAGATAAGGCGCAGGTCAGAGGTAGATCTAAGAGGGCAGGGAGGGAGTGTATTTTGATATGAGATTTGAGATATATGCAAATGTAGTGTTGCTGAGGGCATTTTGTAGAATGCACTAAATAAATGAAAGCTAGAATCTGATTGGTTGCTATAGGCAACATCTCTATTTTTTCAAACCCACAGTTTAGTAAATATACCCCTATATGTAAATTCTTCTCATAAACTTTACCAACAGAAACAGTAAATACCTTTTTTTGCTAAAATATTGTATTTTTTCCGTTAAAATTATCAGCATATTGTCTCATTTATATTTATTATCTACTACCTTGTTATTAATCCTGCAATAATTCAAACACTAGCTGACAGCCAATACATGTGTGAATGTGCTGACTGGACAATTATAGAACTGGTTATATGTATTAAGAATAATACAATCACCGGGCTGATACTAAAACAATTATTCACACGTAAGATTCACTAATGGAATTTCCAAGATAATGTCTTCCTGAAAGAAACTGTTTTTTCCATAATGCATTAAAGTGTTTTTTTTTCAATTTATAAATAGCTGGTAACTGTACCCTGTGTATTTAGAGGAATCACTCTGCTACATTGATTGTATATCATGCTGCCCACATAGACTGTAGAAGAAGGTGCGGTAGACAGCATGCGGCGCTGATAAATTTCTCTATTTCAATAACAGTTCGTCACCTGATCCTTCTCAGCACAACACATTAAGTTAGAAAATTAGGCTAATGTAGCATTAAAAGCATTTGATTTCCATTGTAATGTAATATGTAAAAAATCTTTGAAGGTGTTTTGTGGATTTAAATGCAACAATTAAACATTTGAAGATGAATTGAAGCTATTTTAAGTGCCGTTAAACATGAAGAACACCAGAAAAAGGTGTTTCGGAATATTTATGAGTTTGTATGTAAGAGTTTCCATTCCTGGACAGGAGTTAAGACAATGGAACGCTGTATGCGCGCTTCCTATGTAGCTCAGAACGACTTATTGTCCTACTTTAACGGCTATTTTAGGAGCTGCAATGCTCATTGCAGTGTCTTTGAATAGACTTACCAAGCCTGATTGTAATAATGAGACTGATCTCTGCTTCATCCCAAATATCTTTAGTTATTTCAAGTTCCTGAATCCGTTACATATGTTTGTGAATGTTATTAGTAGCTTGTTTATATAAAGCTTGTAACACCCTTCTACTAGGTATTATTGAGCGGTTAGTGCCTCCACCAGAATCTATAGTACACTTAGGGCTAGATTTACTAAACTGCGAGTTTTTGAAAAGAGGAGATGTTGTCTATAGCAACCAATCAGATCCTAGCTTTCATTTATTTAGTGCATTCTACAAAATGACAGCTAGAATCTGATTGGTTGCTATAGGCAACATCTCCACTTTTCAAACCAGCAGTTTAGTAAATATACCCCTTAGGGTAAATGCTTGAGATATAAGCACCAAGCATGATTCCGAAAACCATTCCCTATGGTTCCCTGGTAATATTTAATCTGATAGATTTATGCAGACAATCAAAAATATGTGTTATGCTATGTTTTTGAGTATAGTAATGGAAAGTATTGGTAACACAAAAACAACAGTGGTGCACATCCCAAAAAATAATACATTCAATGTATACATAAATCAACATGTAACCTCAGGGCCGTCTCTTCCATTGGGCACAATGGGCAGGTGCCCGGGGGCCCTGCGGGCAAGGGGGCCCGTCCGAGGCAGCACTGGAAAAAAAAATCCTGCAAAAAAAAAGTAAACAAGAAAATACTTACCTTGTGGTCACGCGGTCCCGTCAGCTGGTGATCCGGCTCCCTCCCTGGACGCCTCTTCCGTGCTGTGCTCACAGTGGATGTTGGGCGTGATATCACGCCCAACATTCACTGCAAGCACAGCACGGAGGAGCGCAGAACAGAGAGACTCAGCGCGGAAAAAAGAAGGGAAGGGGATCGGACTTAAGGTAAGTTAAGGGGGCCCCTATATATATGTAAAAAAAAGTGATTATATATATATATATATATATATATATATATATTTATATATATATATATATATATATATATATATATAATCACTTTTTTAACGTACAGATATATTTTTTTTCCACACACACACACTATATATATAGTAATTTTTAGTATAAATATTTATATTTAGGGGCCCCGGTGCACTGCATTGCCCGGGGGCCCATAATGCAGTTAAGGTGGCCCTGTGTAACCTACATAATTTAACTACTCATCTAGATCAAATCATATTATTTCCTAAATCACTAATTTATAACTAGTTAACCCTAAACTTACACATGACAAATTTGATACTTTACTAATAATTCTTCTTTATAAACTCTTATTTTAATACTATTCCACTATGTATGAAATCACCGGACTTATACTATAACATAAATGTTCTTACAATATATCGGATCTCGTGAGCTTTGAATTCTATAAGTACCGCCCTCCACGGCGATCCAGAGCCATTTCACAGAGGGCCACAGAAGGGGTTGCACAGTTTTTTTGGCAGTCTCTAGAGCAGTTGGGCAGCGTCATAGCTAGAAAAGAAAGAGTAGGGGGTAGCAGTGTTCTTCAAAGTCTCCAGTGACATTCAGGAGAGCTCCATTGCTCCATTGTTAGTTGTCATTGCAGTAATAGAAATAATAGGTCTGGCAGGCTTGGTCTTCTAAATCTGCAGTCACACTGTACTGTGTTATATAGGTAACATACAAAGAGGAGAGCTCCATTGCTCCATTGCTAATTGCACCACTTTTCTTTACTGACACTGCTGTGTGGCAATGTGTCCTAGATGTGCTAGGAACTGCCGTGTGTTTGAGTCATTGCTCTGTCCCTTAGCATCCAGCCAGGTCGCTGCAGTCTTTGTTTGAAAGTGTATGAAAATAATATTGTGATCTGTGAGGTGGTCAAAATTGACTGCAAATGACTTGAAATTAGTGTTATTGGGGTTTATAATAATGTAGGGGGAAAAAAGCAAACATATGGGATTTTAGCAAAAAAAAAAAGGGATTTTAGAAAGAAAATCGGGATCCAAAACCAAAACCAAAACACGCAAGGGCAGTTTTTCCAAAAACAAAATCAAAGCACAAATTTAATCCAGATCCAAAACCAAAACCAAAACCAGAACACAGGGGTCAGTGAACATCTCTAACTTAAACTCATATGTTTGTGCATGAGTTATTCACTTACCTATTAGGGGTTAAGTCTGCTGACTTCTCCAGCCAATAGTATACATGGGGGGGGGGGGGGGGGGGGGCCTGTCAGGTCCATATATTCTCCGCCCAGTTTTTATGTGCGATGTATTAACCAAACTTTTTTTTCCCGGGTACCAGGAAAACTTTTGCAGTCAGCAACTATTTCATACAGTGCTATCGCTGATTGGCCGCATGTCACTGCCCCCTTCCATGCACCCTGCCTCTTGGTCCCTTTGTGCAGGGGAGCCCTCCTGTTATATGTGGGCACATCATTGTGAGCCCAGAGGGGGGGCAATCACTATGACTCCAGATTTAGCGCCGGCCAATCATAAATGACCAAGTCCTGGTACCAGTGGTAGTGTCTGTGGTCATACACTGTTTGGTTGTGCTATTAGTTGTTAGCTGACTCAAAATTTGCTTTCAAGCCACCATATTACTATTTCATTCAATAAACTGTGACCTATTTTGCCAAAATGTAAATGGTTGTCTGTGTCTTTATTTCCGCATTGGCCTCTTTAAAGTCCATGCACCGTGATTGGCCTGATTCTCCATTATTATTTTATTATTTATTCAGTGAATTTTTAGTGATTTAGGACCGATTTATCATCATCATCATCATTTACATATATGACACCACTAATTCCGGACCAACTCGGGTGAATCTCTAAATATCAATTTGCCTAATAATTACCCCAGAGTGTAATCAGAGAGTTCACCTGAGTATACAAGTTCTAAATATTTATACTTTATACAACACCTGACACTATTATAAGTTATAAGTAAATTGTTATAATTGGTTTGCGCTTTTTTTCCCATGCTCTGCAGTGTTCAGTCGTAAAGAATTTAACAAACAAAGCAGGAGATCAGGTGACACTTTCAGACAGGGTTTTGGATGTTACTTTGTGGCACTAGAGGGATTGAAGGATGACAGCTCGAGTGACTAATAAAAGGTAAGTAAAGTGGCCCCTCCAGACCTCTACCTTGGGGGAGACTTTTGCAATGTGATAAACTTCACTCTGAGCAGTTTATGAGATCTAACTACAACCCAGGTTTGGCTGACAAGCACTGATTAATACTTTCAGGGGAGATACTGTTAAACCTGTTTTTTTTTTTCATTTTTAGATTGTTCAGGCTAGAGGGAACATTGGCCCATGTTATTATATTCCTTGTGAAAGTACCATGATAAATCACCAAACTCTTATAGCATTTATTGGTTATCTGCTTCGTTTTGATTCTTTAACCAGTTGAATAGGTTCGGCCATGCTCCAGCCAATTAAACCACATTCATTTTTTTTTTGGAGGGTTTTTAAATGGAAGCTCACATGTGAACGACGAATTTCAAAAACAGCAGTGTTCGATGTTTGATTAAAAAAAGTTATTATGTGTTTCACTTAACTAAAACTGTTCTTTAAATAGTGTCTTAAATGATCATTTTAGAAAAAAACAAACCATAAAATTTAACGTGTACGGCGAACTACAATCGATGAACCTTGAATTAAATGGCGCACTGCAAACAGCGAGAGTGAAATGCGAATTTCAAACCCACAATCTGATCTATTGACGACTGTACCGCCAGCATGTTCAGGGTTGATTATAAAACCGGTTTGATAGCTAGTGAAAACTTTAATAGGCAGAAGAGCTTTTCTTACGGGCAGAAACACACTTTATGTAGTCATAAAGCTAATCTGACTTCGTTCCTCCCTCCCGCAAATAATTCTAATTGCATGTACTGCGAACATATCTGAAAATATACAGCCTTGTTTTGAACTTTATTGGGCAAAGGACAGTAGATCTTCAAACCAAATAGCTGGCACAACATTATAAAACATTCATTTTTTATAGCCAACGTAATAGAAGGTGATGTCTCACACTTCTCTGTACATTCTATTACCTATATCATGACCCACGTTTTAGTTTTATGTGATCTGGAATTATTCATAGGTTTCCAACAATATCATTTATCTCCTCCTTCCGCGGAATGCAAAGGAGTAAAGATTTTATATTTAACAAGTGCAGATACGCCTGACTTACAGATTTAGAGGGATCCTTGTGACTTAGTGGTAATTACTGAATCCTCATCCCACTTAGCTGGAAAGCGGAATAAACCAGAGGTGACCTCTTTACTATTGTCAGAAAATGAGGCCATGAGTTGGATTCTCCTGAAAGAAAAATGTGTCATATATTTTCATTTAATAAAAAAAGAAAGAAAAAGTATATAGGCTAAATCTGTCAGTCTGATGTTATACATCAAGTAGAATCACTGTTTTATCCAGCAAAAGGTAGTAGTGAAGTAAAAGAATTAATAGTTAAATATAATGGTTGAGAAAGATCACAGTGATATGGGGCAGAATTCTACAGGACAAACGGCACGATGGAACACCTGTCAATTAGCATGTCTTCTAACAATGAAGCACGTCCATTGTGGTAATCATCTCTAAAGCTAGGTACACACTACAGAAATTTCGACCAACTTTTTATGTCGAGCGATTTTACATGCGATCGATGTTCCGATCGCTCAGTCCATGGACTGCATACACACTAGCCTTGTTTATGACGATAAACGGAAGAGCGGACGTCCCTTTAGCGTCTTTTTACAGCCATGTTGTCGTGAGTAATGACTGTAATTTCGTACTCACTGTTGTGGATCGGTCGGAAGTTTAAACACACTGCACAGCGGAAATGAGATTGGAACGAAAATATTAAACGGTACGACCAACCAAATGAGGCGACAATCGTCCATTTGGGCAGACTTTCGACCATCGTGTCACTGCACACACTGACCCAACTTTTGAACGAGCGGTCGTATGTCGACTGTTTGAGCCGATTATTATTATTATTTTTTTTTTATTAAACATTTCCTAAAATTAAAATACAGCGAGATTGACATAAAAGAGCTATTAATAACATTCCTAAATTCGGATTTAAAGATTTCAGGGGGGTAAATGTATCAAGCTGCAGGTTTCCGGCGGGTTTGAAAAGTGGAGATGTTGCCAATAGCAACCAATCAGATGCTAGCTATCATTTTGTAGAATGTACTAAATAAATGATAACCAGAATCTGATTGGTTGCTATAGGCAACATCTCCACTTTTCAAACCCGCCGGAAACTCGCATCTTGGTACATTTATCCCCAGGAGTTTTGTCGGAATGGAAAATATTTGAGATAAAGTGGCAGAGATATTTTCCTAAACACGCCAGACATTCTGTCAAGTAATATCACTGAAGGACACCACAGCCAGATGAGTGTAGGCAATAACTTGTACTCAGATGCACAGCAAATGTAAACGGGATGTCAAATAACTCAAGTTCGATCAAGGTTTGGAAACTTTTACATAAATTTGGAAAGGGTATTAGTAACTAATGTAAATAAGCTAACTTATATTTTATGTTTAGGGGTCCTTTAAAATAGAGATTTATCTGGAAAGGACGTAGAGTACATGTAATTGTTATCAAACCCATTCAGTCTTTTGGAGACTCCAACTCTGCACATTTTTATGCCTCTTTTGATGACCCATTAGAGATAATTTATGATCGTGGAGGCACAATACAAAAACGCGCAACTTCATTTAGGGGCTTTCTAAAACCCTTAATCTGCCTGATGCAACATTTGCAATGTCTTTCCCACCTCCTTTACCTGCCCCCCTGTGCACACAAGAAAAGAAAAAAATAATACGGATCCCTCCATTCCCAATCCCTGTGTTTGTGTTGCATGCAGGTGGAAGTGCAGTGTGACACCAATCACCTGCACTTCCTCCTTCTTTCATTGCATTTACAGAGAGGAGGTGAGCTGTGCACAACATGGCGCTTCTAGAGGAAGTACCCATCCCTGCCCCTTTTGTACACTGACTCACGTCACCTGCAGAGTTCAGTAAGGGGTGAAGGTAAATGGTGTCACACTGCACAGTGTTCTGAAGTCAGTGAAATCGGTGCTTGGATCGGGTTGCAGGAACAGCACAGTGGCTCAGTGGTTAGCACTTCTGCCTCACAGCACTGGGGTCATGAGTGCAATCCCTGACCATGGCCTTATCTGTGTGGAGCTTGTATGTTCTCCCCATGTTTCTATGGTTTTCCTCCAGGTGCTCCGGTTTCCTCCCACACTCCAAAAACATACTAGTAGGTTCATTAGCTGCTATTAAATTGACCCTAGTTTCTCTCAATCTGCCTGTGTATATGTGTTAGGGAATTTAGACTGTAAGCTCCAATAGGGAAGGGACTGATGTGAATGAGTTCTCTGTACATCGCTGCAGAATTAGCCGTGCTATGTAAATAGCTGATGATGATAGGCTGTTAGGCAAGGTGAAAAAATTGTCTCTGCAGCCCTAGACAACAGGGGCGGGCTGGCCTGGGGGGTCAGGGGGGCGGCAGCAGATTAGTTTGAAACCACTTAACCACTTGAACCCCACAATACAAAACTATGACAGAATAGCTTTTGCTCTAAATACATATGGGATAGATTTACTAAAATCTCTAAAATGGAAAAGTGGAGGTGCTGCCCATAGCAACCAATCAGATTCCAGCTATCATATTCCAGCGTGTACTAGATAAATGAGAGCTAAAATCTGATTGGCTGCTATGGGCAACACCTCCACTTTTCCTTGTTAGAAGTTTTAGCAAATCTACCCCAGATTTTAGTGTGAATATAGGTGAGAGCAGTATCAATACACTCGATTGGAAGAGCTATAATTTCAAGAAAGTACATACTATATATATATATATATATATATATATATATTAGAAATGCTCACCAACCCCTGTGAACTAGTTTTGGTTTTGGATTAGCTTTGTGTTTTTGTTTTGGCAAATCCGCCCTTGTGTGTTTTGGTTTTGATTTTGGATTTTTTAGAAAAAATACTAAAATATGCTAAAATCACATAATTTTGCACTTTTTTTGTTCCTACAATTATGATTAACCTCAATAACACTAATTTCAAGTCATTTGCAGTCAATTTTGACCACCTCACAGATCACAATATTTTTTTCATACACTTTCGGAAAAATACTGCAGCGACCTGGCTGGATGGTAAGCGACAGAGCAATGACACAAACACACGGCAGTTCCTAGCACATCTAGGACACATTGGCACACAGCAGTGGCAGCAAAGAAAAATGGGGGTCCGAACTCCCTGCCACCCATCGTTATGTCGGATCTTAAAAAGGAATCCAAAACTCGCGATATCCGAGATCCGACGACGTAACAATGACGTTTTGCCTCGTTTTCAATTCCGAGGGTGCGCGACAGTACTTCAGTACTCGGATCTGCTAAGTTCGGGTATGTTCGGTTCTCGGGGAATCGAGCCTGAGCATCTCTAATATATATATATATATATATATATATATATATATATATATATATATATATATATATACAAGTTAACCCGTGCATGATACTCATGCATTCTAGTCAAATCAGGCTACTTAAGGTGTTAAAAAGGTTCTCACGTCACCCCCGGCAACCACCAACCACTCCCAACTGTCACTTCTCCTTCAAGAAATATATATATATGTTTTTAAAATCTTTATAAACACTTTTAACAATTAACAAATTAAATTAACAAATTAAAAACATCTTAGTATACCAAATTTCAGCCCTTTCTGAATTTTTTTTTCCACACACACTAAGAATTTAGTAGGTCAGTGTATAACTCCGCTCAGCAGGTGGCGCTGCAGCTTGGTTTTATTTTTTCCACACACAGACAGACAGACTAACACACGCCACTAGACATTTATATTATAGATGTTTATATATATATATATATCCTTCCTGTAGACTAGAAAAACTGTTTATAATATGAAGGGAGGTCATAGATTACCTAACATGGGTCAGCTTTGTTGGACTGTGTGATGTACAGATGTGTGTGCAGCATGTATGCAAATATGATAATAATATTTTATTGAACTGCGTGATCGTTCATGAGAAAACCCCTGTGCTTAACCTCACAATTAATAAGATAATATATACCATATCATGTTTCATTCCCCTTGCCTCCTACAATACAGAGGTACGCCCCCATTTACACATCCTCAGATGGAGCCATTTTTGGGTGCAAAACCTGCTCCACATAAACGTTACTAAAAAAAAATGATTTACTATGTCGATATCAGAGCAAAATTAATGTTGCTGCTATTTAACCCTAACTTGTAAAACAAAATCTTATATCAGCAGTACATTGCGGGTAGTACGCAGACACAGGGATGGGTTAAATAATTCAATCCTTTGCACAACATGACTGTGCACAGCTTCTCCTTATTATAGCAATAAGCAGCGAAACCATTATCTTGGTGGCAAGTGGTAGTCGGGCTATGCTTCTGGTGATGTATGGGGCCGCAGATGAGGGGCGCATATTCCGTGCTCCGCTTTCACAGAGGGCTTCTAAATGATAAATTGTCGGCATGAAACTGCTCGTCCTATTATTTCATTCTCCTCCAGATACTGTAAATAAGATTTGATAAAGTAATAGGGATTCTTTGAACCAGCAATGTATTAGAATTATTGGGAAATAATGTGTAATCTCAGCACAGCGAAGACTCACGGCGTGAACTGGGTTTAGAATATGACACGGTCATTATTTAGCAGACGTCATCACCTTTAAAATATGCTCTGCTTCGGTGTACGCTAGACTTAAGGGCAGGATGCAGGTTATACATAAAGGTGGACAAACTTGTTGGGACCTGTTTGGAATTAATTACAAATATTGCCAGTTTACACATCGACGCCTCAATTCGGGAAAGTTGAAAGTTTTTGCGTACTTCAGCGTTCTGCAGCTGGTGAACCACTTTATTTAGGTCAAAGCTGTAAAAAAAAAAGGAGCCTGAGTGAAAATGTTATTAAATTTGTCCAAAACTTGATTTTAAAAAGTTGTTTTTGAACATCAAATCCTATAAAGTTGCCAAAGATAACAAAAAAATTTAACAAGTATAAAGGTCTTTTTACATGACATTTATTGATTTGAAACAGTGATTAGATTTGTGAATCAGTTCACTTAAAGCAGATTTATTGGGCCAACGTTACAAATCATTTCACAAATTGAACTGAAGGAAGTTTGCTCTTATCCAGTCTGGATAAATCTGCAAATGTTTGAAACCACTAAAATAATACTAGGAAGAATTTATGACATAAAACAAAAGATCATGGGGTAAATGTATCACACCGTGGTTATAATCTGCCGCCCATCGCCACCAGTTCCCAGCAGTATATTGCTCTACATTCGCTCAAGGACGGTTCGATTGTTGAATATAAAAAAGCCACTGATGTTTTAAAAGCACCTAAACCGCCAGCGTTTTAGTCTAAACCGCTACAAACGCCAGAATAAAGTCAGATTCTGAAACAGGGGCGGGAGGCATCGGTCCCCAGGGCCGCTCTGAGGGACCGCTTTTTGGACCGGCCGCACCCCCCCATGGATGCAATATTACCTCAATATTGCATCCACGGACACGCGATGCGGCCTCGTCAGAGCACAGGCGGCCGCATCACATGACACGAGATGCGGCCGCGTCATCTGACGCGGCCGCATCGCGTGTCATGTGATGCGGCCGCCTGTGCGCCCCCCGGGCTGTATGTTGCCAGCCCGCGCCTGGATAGAAACATGCTGTTTCACCTATCTTTTCATTCATAACATAAGACGAGGGACCATTGACTTATGAATTATCCTGGCAATCATTATTTAATGATTATGGGGACAACATTCATTTATAATTAATTGATGGGGCAATTTTTGTTGTTCATTATATTAAGGGGCAATATGAATATATCATTATACTGTATTAAAGGGCATTAGTATTTGATTGCTAATGGGGCCAATAATTATCTATGATTGGGAAACACTTATTATATGGCACTACAAGTACCAGCATGCACGTGTGTGCAAGTGCATTTTTTTGGGCAGTTTATCAGTGGATTTGTATTTAATAAATTGGGCAATTTAAGAACCGCCTGTAAAAATGCATCAAACTTAACAAAACTGCCATTTGTTGCATTTACTCCATGTGTTATAAAATGAATTCACAGTTGCCAACTTTCTATTGTTGCCCTCCAGGGGGGAGGGTAGTGGGAAAGTAGAAGGGGGCGGGTCAAATAGCATCATGTTGGCCCCGCCCATGTAGCATAATTATTATTGATTTGTAAAATAAAATCTAAGATAACGAACAAATATGCACATAAATATATGCTGCGGAACCACCAAAGCAGAAGTGCTAACCTCCTTTTATTTTACCATTTAAATGGGTTGTTAAACTGTGTAGAAACCTCCTCTTTCTGACCTGCCCCAATGTAGCCAAAAATGGTATGTCCCAGCATCTTCCTTATTACCTGAAGATTTTATATGCTACATAGGTTATAATAGCCAGCACCAGCCCCTTATTCAGAATATATTCTGCATTAGAAATCAATCAGTTCTTATGTAAAATAAAAAGCTTATCTCTAATTAAAATGTATCATTTAGAATAGGGGTTACATTTACTATGTTTCTGTTTATTACCCAATGTTTCATTTATTATTTTTTTGTGGCTCACCGCATTTAATGACGTATCACGTTTCCAGATCTGTGTTTGCATATTTATGTTCAGTAAAAGGGAGACAGATTTTAATGTGTTTCTGTGTTCTGTCAAATTTCTTTACTAGTAGACAGGATTAAAAGATCTTGGCTATTTGTCTGGTACCAGTCGGTGGTAGGGTAATGAGCAGGCGGGTACATTGGGTCTTGGAAGGTCACACATGATGCATCAGAGAACTGTTGAGAAAAATCAGAAAATACTTCTAGTGCAGTGATTAATTCTTCTTACTGTTTGGAAATTAATGCTAGTGAGACATTTTTTTATCATGCTTTCTTTGTTATATGCAGTTTCTAACTACAATTGTCTTTGAAACTTTTTACTTTTTCAGTGGCAAAATGTTAGCATTTAAAAACAATTTAACTTGCATAATTACTGCATATACCTATTGATCACCACTTAATAGACTTGGTAACAGTCCAGGGTTTAACCCAATCGCCGCTAAGGTTTTTCTCACCCAGGTGCTGAGTCTGTTTTGGTACTTTTTGGGCTGGTCACATTCCAGCATCAATATCAGTCATTTGTTTATACAGAACCCACACAAATTATACATTGTTTTTTTCCAGAGGAATTTTCAGAAACTATCTTTAATTTGCTTCAGGGGCAGATCCAGAGGGGGGCTATTGAGATGATTGCCCCCCCACCCCCAGCACATTGTCTCTGCTATTGCCAGCTCAAGGCATGACTGCGGAGTGATTCACTCCTCCCTCCTTCTCATTGGCTTTTCAGGCATGACATCATTGTCACGTTCCGAAGCTGTCAGTGAGGCGCTAAGCAGAGAGGAAAGAGACATGAAGGAAGATGAGAGCAGAAAATAAGAGAGAAGACAGAAGAAAAGAAGGGGGAAGAGTATGATGACTGAGAACAGTGTGATGAAAGGAAGAACAGTGTGATGAAAGGAAGAACAGTGTGATGAAAGGAGGAACAGTGTGATGAAACGAGGAACAGTGTGATGAAGGGGGACAGTGTGATGAATGGAAGAACAGTGTGATGAAAGGAAGAACAGTCTGATAAAAGGAGGAACAATGTGATAAAGGGAGGAACAGTGTGATGAAGGGAAACAGTGTAATAAATGGAAGAACAGTGTGATGAAAGAAGGAACAATGAGATGAAGGGAGCAACACTGGGATGAAGGGGGACTGTGTGATGAAGTGAGACAGTGTGATGAAAGGAAGAACAGTGTGATGAAAGGAAGAACAGTGTGATGAAAGGAAGAACAGTGGGATGAAAGGAGGAACAGTGTGATGAAGGGGGACAGTGTGAAGAAACGAGGAACAGTGTGATGAAGGGGAACAGTGTGATGAAGGGAAACAGTGTGATGAAGGGGGACAGTGTGAAGAAACGAGGAACAGTGTGATGAAGGGGAACAGTGTGAAGAATGGAAGAACAGTGTGATGAAAGGAAGAACAGTGTGATGAAAGGAGGAACAGTGTGATGAAGGGGGACAGTGTGAAGAAACGAGGAACAGTGTGATGAAGGGGAACAGTGTGATGAAGGGAAACAGTGTCATGAATGGAAGAACAGTGTGATGAAAGGAGAAACAGTGTGATGAAGGGAAACAGTGTGAAGAATGGAAGAACAGTGTGATGAAGGGAAACAGTGTGATGAATGGAAGAACAGTGTGATGAAAGGAGAAACAGTGTGATGAAGGGAAACAGTGTGAAGAATGGAAGAACAGTGTGATGAAGGGAAACAGTGTGATGAATGGAAGAACAGTGTGATGAAAGGAGAAACAGTGTGATGAAGGGAAACAGTGTGAAGAATGGAAGAACAGTGTGATGAAAGGAGGAACAGTGTGATGAAAGGAGGAACAGTGTGATGAAGGGAGACTGTGTGATGAAAGTAGAAACAGTGCAATGAAGGGGGACGGTGTGATGAAGGGGTGCAGTGTGATGAAAGGGGGAACAGTGTGATGAAGGGGCACAGTCTGATGAAGGGGTGCAGTCTGTTGAAGGGGGACAATGTAATGAAGTGGCACAGTATGATGAAGGGGCACAGTGTGGTGAAGGGGGACAGTGTGATAAAATCTTAGACTGCCATAAATGTCCTTTGCTCTCGAAGGTGCATTAAAAGCTGATGTGTTCTGTGGCGCATGGTCCAGTTCTGGCATGTGCAGAGTGATTGTGCACATTGCACACAAAAATACACCAGTTACGCTCCTTAATGAATCAGACCCATAGGGCCTGAGTCATTAACGAAAATAATGCAAGAAAGGAGTAAATGTTCTCCGGGACAAACCATGTTACAAAGCAAGGGGTGCAAATTAGTTTATTGTTTTGCAGATAAGATAAAAACTGGTTGTTTTTCATCTAGCACATAAATATTTGTTAGCTTTATTTTTACACTGAAATTTAAAGTTGATCTAGGACATGCCCTATGCCAACATTAAATCTATCCTTACATTTTAAATTTACCTCCCCCTCCAATGCAACATGGTTTTGCCCAGGTGCAAAGTTACTCCTTTTTTATGCTTTGATCTCCTTAATGACTCAGGCCCATAGAGTTTTAGTTAAAATAAAGCGAAAAACAAACCTGACTGACGTGTATGCTAAAATACATTAATTTGTGTGACACAAAGTGTAGTAGGGCACAGGGCTAGAGAGAGGGTGGAGTTAGGACTGAAGAGGGGGAAGAGTTGGGATTAATCAACAGCCCATCTAAAAATACAGGTTAGATCTGCCCCTGATTTGCTTATACCTCCTATTATGGCAAAGATAATTGACTCAAAATGGCCATATAAGTTTCTTTCTTAACTGAAATTGTAAGAAAGTGAACTAAAAGCAATTGTGTGTATTATTTATAGAAACACCGGTAATACATATTTTGTGGTTCTTGCTTTGGCATCAATCCACCATTCCAAAACAGCGAAAAACAGAAATCTACACATAGGTGTTTATGAAACTAAATCAAAACTGCTCTTGAAAATAAGCGTGTACAATAGGAATAATATGGGTAGTCCATTTTTAAAAGTAGACAACTTACCGCACCAAATAAGGGTACTCTTGAGCTTACTGATGCCAGGATGGGAGAGATATGGGCATTATAACACCCAGGGGAGGGCTGGCAAATTTTAAGCCAAGGGGCAAGACTCTACTCAGCAGCTTATTAGGGACATTTTAAAGGGAAAACAAATGCAGGTGGCCCAATGACCCAGCACAAGGTAACTCACTATGGGACCAGCCCGGGGGCAGATGATCCCCTGGCCCCCAGCTCAGCCTGCTCCTGATAACACCCCCCAACACCATCTCTCCACTTCTTAACATTTTATGTAGTGTAGGGTGTAAATCAAAACAGAACACTTCTATTATATTGAATGGGACATGAGCCTATAACATAAACTACATGTAAGCAGCACAGTGTGGATTCTGGTTTCAGGTAACAGATGGGGTCCCAGAGGAAAGACTCCTTCCCAACTTGCTTCATAAAAGGAGCAGAACATACATAGGGGGTCGGCCTGGGGAGATGTGGTCATTATAACCATAGTTTTACTTCCTCTTCTCAAGTCTTTTAGTAAAACTTTATGACTGCTCATCTGGGGCAGTGGTATGCTAATAACATCCACAAAGCCACATACATGATACACAGTAACAGTGCAGAGCTAGCGTGAGTATGTTGTATCTTTCAGCGCCCTTCTAAAAATAAAAGTGACCAATCAGGAAATTGCACTATAGCTATAGGTGGAACTATAAGGGGCGCAACTGCTACATGTCCGGCCTGATGGTGAGGAGGGCCCAGCACTGCCAGGTCATCCCCCCACAGTCGAGAACCCCGGCTCCCCTCTCTCCCCCCCCGAGGACCTCACTATGCTATCAAAAGAGCAAAGCAGAGCCTATTGAGAACAGAGCGTGGTGGAGGCGGGGGGGGGGGATGGGGGCTGGGAACCTCACCTGGCTCCTGCCCAAATTTTGCTATTGGCCCCTGCAATGAACTCTTTCACCTCTGCCTATCACCACGCTTGTCAGCCCTCTACTGAGTTTAAAATCTTCGGTTCTCCTGAGACCCTGAAACGTTTGCCTATATTTTTGTGAATATTACCAGATGCTGCACTTTAGAGTAAAACTGTAACTTCTGTTAATTAGGATGCAATGATATATAGCAATGTGTCTTATCCACCTATACGAGTTAATGAGTATTTTTTCCCCGGTGCTTAACACTGTCCCTCCCTATCAGTAGTAAAACACCTTATACCTCCCTAATTACCTATTTTTATATTCCCCTCGTCTCTCTCTCTCATTCATTCTAATTTAAATCCTTTTATTATCATTCACTGTCCTTAACAACACCCTCTCCAATAATTTCAGAGGTGGTAAAGAGATAGAGGAGAATGACTATTTTAAGGCTGCTGAATATCTCATATTTCATTCTTACAAACGAGCTTCGACGCCGTTCTAACAACACATGGATGGAGTGTCAATGCACGATGTGCTCCCTATGCATCCCCCCTGAGCTGGCACTGTTATGCGGCTAAGTGTTCATTATGCACTGCAGCATGCTGATCGGTTTCATATTTAATATTACACAGAGTAACACTTACTGTTGTCATCAGAGAAACAGAATTGAGCTAACGGGCGAATGATCGCGGGCTCCGTGTGAGGGACAAAGTAACACGCAATGCCAAGGAGTAATGAGCTCAATCATTAGCCATGAACGCTCACACCCTGGACACAGTTTAATTACGTTCTTTGGGAAATATAAAAACTACAGCTAATTAATTACTCTGGAAGTATACACTAGAAAACAGTTTCAGAAGACACCACCGTGTCCCATATGCTCAGCCAGAGGTCGCCTCTGGGACGTCTAGATCTCTTTAAATACAGTGAAAGAAAAGGCAAGTGGACCACTGTCTGCTGGCAGACAAATGTATTAAAAGTCTTGCAAAAGAAACCGGATAGAGGTTCCCTTAGTGGAATGGCTAAAAATCACACATGGAATTATATAATAATTAAGTGAAAATAAAACCTGCTTAAAGGCACACTCTCCTTAAAAGATTGATTTGTTTAATTCTGTTTAGCACAGGGCAATGTATATGATAGACGTAGTTTATGTTGCTCTCTGGATATTCTGAGGCTCATCGAGAAGTGGAAGCATTTGCGCACCGAACATAAGTAAGACAAGATGCATGTATGAAAAAGTGTACTTCAGTACAAAGGGCCGATTTAATTGACCGCGTTATTCGGGACGATAACGCGGCACTATTAGTCATCAACATCATTACAGCAGTCCTCCAGACCCCAGAGAGATACACTTCCTAGAAGGAGTATCTGCAGTTGCCTCCACATCTAATTGTGTCGCAATTATGTGAACACACTCTTTCTGTACTCTGCCTACTGTTGCTTGATCCTTCCAGCCGCCAATGATTAGCCTTTATCCATACTGTCCGCAAGACAGGGCAGCACGGTGGCATAGTGGTTAGCACTTCTGCCCCACTGCACTGGAGTCATGTGTTCAATTCTTATCCAGGGCTGGACTGACCATCTGGCACTTCTGGTAAATGCCAGAATGGCTGATGGCTAGATGGGCCGATCCAGCTATCCACATGCACGCTCGAGCAGCGGGCATGCTGCACCCACACTATATTAACATACTGCACCCACACACACTATATTAACATAACACATACACACACACTACATTAACATAACATAACACACACACACACACACACACACACCCTATATTAACATCACACACACACATACTATATTAACATCACACAAACACACACTCACTATATTAACATCACACACACACACACACTATGTCATACTTACCAAATTTTTGAAGTTGACATCCAGGAGCCTGCCGGGGAAGGTGGCCGTGAGGGGGGCGGGGCACCAAAATCGCGTCATTTTGGACCCGCTAATGATGCAAACGCGTCATTTGACACCAGGGGGCGGGGCCAAATGCCGCGATTCCCGGAGAATCGCGCCATTTTTGACCAACTTCTGCCCACTTCACTAGGGAGTGTGCAGATTCGGGAGAAGGCCATATTCTCCTGGGAGTCCGTGAGACTCACCCAAAATGCGGGACATTCTGGGAGAGTTGGCAAGTATGCAGTATGTTAATATAGTGTGTGTGTGTGCAGTATGTTAATATAGTGTGTGTGTGTGTGTACAGTATGATAAGATAGTGTGTGTGTGTATGTATGCAGTTTGTTAATATACTGTGTGTGTGGGTGTGTGCAGTATATAATATGTACAAGAGAGTCCCCTTTTAGACGAACGAAATTAAATAGTGACAGTGTTGCATTCGTGTTTGCACTTACCTGAAAGAGTTAACGTGGTGTGTGGGTCTGGCAAAATCCCGCCCACTTACGCCATTTTTAAGTAAGCTTTAGTGTATTCTGGTGGTTTAGCATAAAGCTGGTTGGTAGGTTTACAGTTTTGGTGGGGAGGAAGGCACTGCGATCAGCGGCTGATATAGACGGCTCAATCATGATTGGCGTAGGTATCTGTCCCCCTACAAGGCAATCGGTTACTCTTGTCCCTTCTGTGGGGAGGGGCCTCGCCCGGCTCAGTGAGGGAGGGGGAGGGAGTAGTGAGGTGTGGTGCAGTTTACTCTGACGTCAGGTTAGGGCCGGCCAAGCAGTGGGGTTATAAGAGAAGTGGGTGGACTTAAGGCTATATTGCCATGTCCACGCTTGGTTGGGTATCGCTGGAGCTGATCTTCAGTGCCCTTTCTCCGCCACCAGGTTTTAATAGGTTATAATAAAACAGTTTTTAGTGCCACTTTACTCAAGTCTCCGTGTCTTTATTCTATATAAGTCGTTTATAGTATTTAAGGTATTGTGTAGAGCAAAGAGCATACACAGTGAACTATTTAAGTGTGTGTGTGTGCAGTATGTTAATATAGTGTGTGGTGCACCCTATGCTGCAAATAGAGAGTCAAGCTGTGCGTAATGCATTTGTATCTCATGGGACACCATAACAATGACCTTGCAAAAAGTACTGTAATTATTATTATTATCTGGAACAGAGGTGGGCCTGTGTGCTTTAAATGCAAGAGCTGATTTTTAGTCCCAGTCCCACCCTGGCCTTATCTGTGCAGAGTTTGTATGTTCTCCCCATATTTGCTTGGGTTTCCCCGGATTCCTCCCACATTCCAAAAACATACTGGTAGGTTAATTGGCTGATATTAAATTCACCCTAGACTCTCTCGGGCTGTGTGTGTGTATGTGTTAGGGAATATAGACTTGTAAGCTCCAATGGGGCCGGAACTGACGTGAGTGAGTTTTCTGTACAGCGCTGTGGAATCAATGGCGCTATATAAATAGACGATGATAACTGAAGATGGAATATTAAACATGTAATAGGCCACATCCTTCTGGCCACTAATGTAGATAGCCCAAGAGTGGAAATCCCCTAAGCCCATTATGCTGGTGAAAATTATAGTTGTTACTCATGCAAAATGTTAACTATGTTCACCAATGGCGGACTAGGGAAGCTCCCATAGGCAATAACCTTGGTCATCCTTCAAGAATTAATGTTTTAATAGGTGTAACAACTGGCTGATAACAATTGCATATAAGCAATACCTATATTGTTTTTCTGTTATCCATTGTGAAGAGGTTAAAAATCTACTCTTTGCTACTAATGATGATATTTTTGTATGAACAATGCATAGCTTGTGCCATCCCATCTCCCTTGCTCCCTTTATGTTCTCCCATCATATAAGTCAGTAAAGAGGAATAAATCTGACTATTTGCTAGTATGACCTTGAAATAAGTAGCCAGTAGAGACGTAGACAAGTCAGTATACAGTTAGTAGTATATTTGCTTTGTAAAGCTTGTACAATCTGACAACAGAAGATATTTTTGTTTCCAGTGCTAAGGGAGTCTGCCCTACGCATTTTCACATTCATAACTGATTAATGACAGGAGAAAGTTAATCTTTTTATCTGTAGTAAATGTCCACAATCCATCAAGAAATATATCAAGTTATACAATGCAGGCCCTGGCATATGCAAGGTATTACATGCAATCAATCAGATAGACCCCTTTCAGGAAAAGAAAAATGAACCTGTTTTGACAACTCAAATTTCCGAAAAGAAAAAAAGAAGACTTGTTTATATTTTCACTTCAGATACATTTTTTCCAACACTCTATGTAAATCATCTCATTATAGTCATATTGCGAGGACACGCACTGGCCAGGAAAAAAACACGTCTCTTGAAATCAAAAGAAGATATTCCTTTTTAATAAAAGAAAAAAATCATCAACATTGTTTTTGAGAATTGTTAACTTTTTTTTTTAATTTCCTGCAGCACTTGCGACTCTCATTGTACATCAGAGATTCACTGATCTTACAACAATGTTGGACAGATTTCTATTCACATTAGATAATGAATTAGGTTTCCTTCAGGGGAAAATGGTGAAGCCCAATTAAAATAACATTTACAAGCGGATTTCTTGTTGTTCTATAATAATAATAATAATAATAATAATAATAATAATAATAATGAATATATCTGTTTCCTTGCATAGAATAAAGAGATTATATTTAAAAATAGGATATATAAGGTATTCTTTTATTATTTTTATGCAAACACTTACACATACGTGTTTACACAGGATTTCTCTGGTGTAGACTGCAGTTCTCTGTGCAGTTGAGCTTATAGTTTAATTTTGGTGCCAAGAACACAAAGTAACTGGCCCATGGCTATAAACAGCTGACACCAAGGATAATAATGGATAATATAGCTGTCATCTGTAGGCGATTGTTAGAATCCTCTCTAACGTTTCTGTCGTGTGATTGGTTGCCCAGCTTGAAATTGTCAGATTGACTCTGAGTAAGAACAGCTGTCCAACTGGATTGCTTTGTATTTAGGATTAGTGGTGCATTTAATAGTATGGTTACATTTTTTTTTTTATTTCTGGCAATGGTGAGTTTAAATCATGTGGTGTTCTTCTGTAAGTCAAATGACAATACTTCACAACGAGGATCATTTTGGTTAGCGCCAACATATTACAAAGACCTGTGGAATCAGAGAATTTGACACCCCTAGGTTTATGGGGGCTGTTGATGTCATGGACTGTTATCTAAACGTGTACACCCGCAACCCACGGTGCACCTAATCATCTGCAGCCCGGAGTATGCGGAAGACAGACGACATGCTCAAAACAATATATGTTTGGCAAGACCAATGCCTACCCTAATGCTATTGGTCAAGACCCGATCCTTAGAAGCATCTCAGCCTACATTTGCCATTTTATTAACAAGTGATGTCAAGTTCTCCTCCATTTTTATTTTTCTTTAATTGAAGGGGGTAAGATTCTATAGGCCCCTTTGCAGAAGCTAGGGGGGCACCATAACGTCTCTGACCCCCAGAGAGATATGGCCCCTTATGTGACAAGGGTCTTCAGGCGCACCTCTGCTGTAAGACTCAGGTAGACCCTTTCTCACTGAGTTCAGCTGAAGCTTCCCTGAGGGAATTGAATCTTTAGGGCTGCCCATATGGGTGTTGCCCAAGCCCCTCAAAAAGATATGAAACACAAAACACAAAAAAACATAAAATTGTTTTGTGTCATATAAATAAATTAAATAAATAATAAATAAAAAGTGCCCAAAGGTCCCAGTCTTGTGACCGGTGGGTTTAAATTTTCTTTCCTGGCCATAAGGCTGGGTGGGGTGCGTATTTCCGACAACTACATTTCCTACATTACTTTAAATGACTCGAAGATTCCGATGCTTAGAATCTAGACATGTTGTAAAGACAGACTCACCGCAAAAAAAGACAGGTAACATATCCGACAGGTGTGCTAAAATGTGCCAAAGCACAAAATGCTGGCAGTGAGGATCCGCGTCACTTAACACTGCGTCAGAGAGATTGCTGGTTTTAAAGCGGCAATGTCAATTTTAAGTGTCGGAAGTTTCGAATCGTTTAAAGTAATGTTGGAAATGTAGTCATGGCGATAATGACTACCACCGATAAGGCTAGGTCAAAGAAATGAAGTGATGCCGAAAAAGGTGCTTGTGTAGTGTCACTCACCGGACCGTGAGTGCCTCTTCCCGGACATTTAGGAACCGTGGCCGTCCACCATCCTGAGGGTCTGCGCATGCGCAGCCCTTTTCTATACTTCAGTGTATACCCCTTTAAGTCAATGGGCAGATCAGGCAACACTCCCTATATTAAGCACCTGTGGTCAACACCACGTTGCCTGATCTTGGAGTCTCATTCCTCATGAGTCTCTGAAGGTGTTCCTGTATTCCTCGTGTATTCAGCGCTGCTGATTCCTGTGGTTTCCAAACCACTTCTATTCCTGTGGTTTCCAAACCACTTCTACTACTGTGGTTCCCATACCACTTCTACCATCAACTGTATCATCATGACTGTTTGCTGATTCCTATCCGCTGCCTCCGTGCACTACAGTCTTCTATACCACTTCATCGCTATTGTATATCTTTGGGACTGTTGCTGATTCCTATCCGCTGCCTCCGTGCACTACAGTCTTCTAAACCACTTCAACGTTATTTTATATCAATGTGACTGTTTGCTCATTGCTATCCGCTGCCTCCGTGCACTCCAGCTTTTACTTCACTCACCTGCTTCTCATCAAGTCTGTTTGCTGATTCCTATCCGCTGCCTCCGTGCACTACAGTCTCCTGCTGGCAACTTGCCTGTGTTCATCATCGTGACTGCTAGCTGACTACTATCCGCTGCCTCCGTGCACTACAGTCTCCTGCTTGCAACTCGCCTGTGTTCATCATCGTGACTGCCAGCTGACTACTATCCGCTGCCTCTGTGCACTACAGTCTCCTGCTTGCAACTCGCCTGTGTTCAACATCGTGACTGCCAGCTGACTACTATCCGCTGCCTCTGTGCACTACAGTCTCCTGCTTGCAACTCGCCTGTGTTCAACATCGTGACTGCCAGCTGACTACTATCCGCTGCCTCTGTGCACTACAGTCTCCTGCTTGCAACTCGCCTGTGTTCAACATCGTGACTGCCAGCTGATTACTATCCGCTGCCTCCGTGCACTACAGTCTCATCTCATCTTTGCTGTGACTTCCTCGAGACTGCCGCTTTCATTACCATCTGCTACACTTCGTGATCAACAGCTCCTGCCCTGCGCTGCACTCCTGTTTCCCATCGCTGTTGGTTCCTGTGGTTGCTACTGGTTACCTCCGTGTGCCGCTGAGTCCTGCTGCTGTGGTCAACGCTATCGTCCATCTCCTGCTGATCCACTTTCCACGTGTTGCTGACTCCTGTGGATTCGTGTCCCTGTTGGTCTACTCACCTGTGCGCTGCACCTGCTAGACCGCTGCTTCACCTATCCAGAGACTTCCTATCCAGTCGGCCTCCAGCCGCTCAGGTACCGCTGCAATCCCATCTGACTGCTACTGCTGAACCACGGTATGCATACTTCTCATTGACTGTGCTGTGTATTGCATATCTTGCTGGACTGTGTTTGGTTCTCTCTGGAGTCTGCTATCCGCTGAGTCTACTGCCATCATTGACTGTGTTATCATTGTGCTGGACTACTTCAAGAGACTTTCTAGATTGCAGACCTGCTCAGTCATTTATATATATATATATATCTATATTGTGCATATTACTGTGGATCGTGTATAAGGTGCCTGTGTATATCCTGTGTTGCAGTCTTCCCCCGTGCACCTCCTCACATATATATTCAGTGGTACAACTTGCTGATGTCAGACCACTGATCCCTGTTTCCGGTATCACCTGTTCCATTATCCTCTCACATAGCAGTGGTACAACTTGCTACCGCAGACCACTGACTACCTGGATACCTCCACTTGGATTCCATTCCTTCACTCAGACAGCGGTACAACTTGCTACCCGCAGACCGCTGACTCTCATCACCTCCTTGTTTCTGTTGGACATTCCTCCTCACTATAGCAGTGGTACAACTTGCTATCGCAGACCACTGACTACCTTCACGTGTCCTTGTCCATACAGTTCCTTGTGTATTATTACCTCATTATTACCAGTGTTGCTAGTCATAGACTTTCCTGAGCATCTCATCGGCCATCATTTCATGTTCCGTGATCACCCAGCTACCAGAGTACCCTATTACCATCTACATTGCTCTGGTAAGCCTACCATCTGGTGATCCCTGGGTAAAGACTCCTAGTGCCCGTGACAGTAAGATCAGGCCATGACAGACCCAGATGCGGAACCTACCGCCAAAGAGATGCTGCAACATCTGGTTAGCCGTGTGGAGCAACAGGATGCCCGCCAACAGCTGTTACTTCAGTGTTATCAGTCATTAACCTCCCAAGGAACATCTGGACAGACTGTGACAGCTACTACTGAAGCTCCTGTGCTTTCCTCCGTTTCCCCATTGCCATCCCAGGTGTCTACAGCTTCCACGCTTCACCTGCCTACTCCGTCAAAGTACGATGGAGACCCCAAAACTTGTAGGGGTTTCCTTAACCAATGTTCAGTCCATTTTGAGCTCCAACCTCAAAATTTTTCTACCCATCGTTCCAGAGTGGCCTATCTTATCTCTTTGTTTTCAGGACAAGCCCTGGCTTGGGCCTCCCCCCTGTGGGAGAGGAACGATCCAATATTACAAGATAGTGCCAAATTTATTTCTACATTTCGAAGTGTGTTCGATGAACCAGGTCGTGTGACCTCCGCTGCTTCCAGCATCCTCCGTCTGCGACAAGGATCTCATACTGTAGGCCAGTACGTCATTCAATTTAGGATTTTAGCCTCTGAACTTCAGTGGAACACTGAAGCCCTAGTTGCCGCCTTCTGGCAGGGGCTTTCCGATAAAATTAAAGATGCACTGACTACTCAAGAGCTTCCTTCGTCACTTGAAGATTTGATCTCTCTATGCCATCGTGTTGATATGAGATTTCGTGAAAGAGAGGCTGAGAAAACGACTTCTGCTAAAGCACCTCTTCGCTCTAACCCTCAATTTCGTCCAGTGTCACCCGCTGTGATTCCCATGGAGATAGGACGTTCCAAGTTATCTTCTGAGGAGAGGAAACGAAGAGTCAAGAATAGACTCTGTATCTATTGTGCTGATTCCACTCATGTCCTCAGCTCCTGCCCTAAGAGATCGGGAAATGCCAGGCCCTAACTAGTTCTGGAGAGGTGAAGTTAGGGTCCCTGGAGTCCTCTCCATCGTCTATGAAATCTAAAGTCTGCGCTTTTGATGTGACTATTTCCTTTGCTACCAAAACCTTTGAGTCACAGGCATTGATTGATTCCGGAGCAGCAGGAAATTTTATTTCCAAATCGTTAGTAAATCAATGGTCTCTACCAGTGATTACCTTAAAAACTCCCATTACTGTGACGGCTATCGATGGATCACGTCTCATCAACGGTCTCATCACCCAGAGTACGTCTCCAGTAACCCTTCAGATTGGTGCTCTGCATCATGAAGAGATATCGTTTTTAATTCTTCCTGTTACGACAAGTCCGATTGTCCTAGGCCTTCCATGGCTTCAGTGTCACTCTCCCCAGATTGACTGGCGCACCCCTCAAGTCACGTCTTGGGGGTCTGAATGTCACCATCATTGCCTTTCCCAAGTCATTCCTCTCAAGGTACAGCAAGCTTCCATCTCAGCTATTTCACCGGGACTCCCTCCTCAATATGCTTCATTTACCGATGTTTTTGATAAAGCTCAGGCTGAACGTCTTCCTCCTCATCGTTCTTGGGATTGTCCGATTGATCTTCTTCCTGGCAAGACTCCTCCCAGGGGCCGGGTCTATCCACTCTCGTTACCTGAAACTCAAGCTACATCTGAATATATACGGGAGAACCTCCAGCGTGGGTTCATTCGACCTTCCACCTCGCCCGCTGGAGCTGGGTTCTTCTTTGTCAAAAAGAAGGATGGATCATTACGCCCTTGTATAGATTTTCGTGGACTCAATGCCATTACTATCAAGAATCGGTATCCCATTCCGTTGATCACTGAGCTATTTGACCGCATCAAGGGAGCCCGTATTTTTACTAAGTTGGATCTTCGTGGTGCCTACAATTTAATCAGAATCCGTTCCGGTGACGAATGGAAGACAGCGTTTAACACCAGAGACGGGCATTACGAATATCTGGTAATGCCTTTCGGGCTATGTAATGCCCCCGCTGTTTTTCAGGGCTTCATCAATGAGATTTTTCGGGACTTATTATATGTATGTGTCGTCGTCTACCTGGACGACATATTGATTTTTTCACAGGACCTGCCTTCTCACCACCAACATGTGGCAGAAGTCCTCTCCAGGCTACGGAAAAATTCATTGTTCTGTAAATTGGAAAAATGTTCATTCGAATTACCCCAGATTCCATTCTTGGGGTATATTGTTTCCGGAGTTGGTCTGAAGATGGATCCTGACAAAGTAAATGCTGTACTACATTGGCCCCAGCCAACTACTCTTCGTGCGATCCAGCGTTTTTTAGGTTTTGCCAATTACTATAGACGCTTCATTCAAGACTTTTCTTCCATTGCATCTCCTATTGTGGCCCTGACTCGAAAAGGGGCTAATCCTAAGCAATGGTCAACTGAGGCTATTCAAGCCTTTCAAACATTAAAAGAGTCCTTCTCTTCGGCTCCAATCCTTCGTCAGCCTGATGTGACACTCCCCTTCTTCCTAGAAGTAGATGCCTCTAATGTGGGCTTAGGAGCTATTCTCTCCCAACGCTCGGAACAGCAAAAATTCCACCCTTGTGCCTTCTATTCTCGGGGTCTCCTACCCGCAGAGAAGAATTATACCATCGGAGACAAGGAATTACTGGCTATCAAAGCCGCATTAGAGGAATGGAGATACTTGTTGGAGGGAGCTCGCCATCCGGTGACGATCTTCACGGATCATAAGAACTTGTCATATCTCCAGTCTGCCCAATGCTTGAACCCTCGTCAAGCAAGATGGTCTCTTTTCTTTTCCCGTTTTGAATTAATAATTACCTTCAAACCAGCTGCCAAGAACAAAAAAGCTGATGCCTTATCTAGAGCCTTTGTTACGTCCTCTGATATAGAAGAGGTTTCCAACCATACCATTCTAGACCCCAAATGTATCTCACTGGCTGCTTCATCCACCAAAACGCTACCATTTGGGAAGACCCTCGTGCCTCCTACTCTAAGGAGGAAAATCCTTTAAAAATATCTGGTCTCAGGTCAGAACCTGTTTAAAGAAGACATCTGTCAAATATAAATCTTTCGCTGATAAGAAGAGGCGGGCTATTCCACCACTAAAAATTGGAGATCGTGTCTGGTTATCCACAAAAAATATTCGTTTGAAGGTTCCATCCATGAAATTCGCCCCTCGTTTTATTGGTCCATATAGGATCATTCAAGTTATCAATCCAGTATGTGTGAAACTCCTTCTTCCTAAGAGTCTTCGGATTTCTAATGCCTTCCATGTATCCTTGCTCAAACCTCTTATTATCAACCGCTTCTCAACTCCTCCCTCAGCTCCGCAGCCAGTTCAAGTTCATCAGGAGGAGGATTTTGAGATTACCGAGGTACTAGATGCAAAAATTTCGCGAGGAGTCCTCCACTTCCTCGTTCATTGGAAGGGCTTTGGTCCTGAGGAGCGCTCTTGGATCAAAGCTGAAGATCTTAATGCTCCTGCCCTTTTGAAGAAGTTTTACTCCAAAAATCCGGACAAGCCCGGTTCCAGGCGTTCTGTGCCCACCTTTAAAAGGGGGGGTACTGTCACTCACCGGACCGTGAGTGCCTCTTCCCGGACATTTAGGAACCGTGGCCGTCCACCATCCTGAGGGTCTGCGCATGCGCAGCCCTTTTCTATACTTCAGTGTATACCCCTTTAAGTCAATTGGCAGATCAGGCAACACTCCCTATATTAAGCACCTGTGGTCAACACCACGTTGCCTGATCTTGGAGTCTCATTCCTCATGAGTCTCTGAAGGTGTTCCTGTATTCCTCGTGTATTCAGCGCTGCTGATTCCTGTGGTTTCCAAACCACTTCTATTCCTGTGGTTTCCAAACCACTTCTACTACTGTGGTTCCCATACCACTTCTACCATCAACTGTATCATCATGACTGTTTGCTGATTCCTATCCGCTGCCTCCGTGCACTACAGTCTTCTATACCACTTCATCGCTATTGTATATCTTTGGGACTGTTGCTGATTCCTATCCGCTGCCTCCGTGCACTACAGTCTTCTAAACCACTTCAACGTTATTTTATATCAATGTGACTGTTTGCTCATTGCTATCCGCTGCCTCCGTGCACTCCAGCTTTTACTTCACTCACCTGCTTCTCATCAAGTCTGTTTGCTGATTCCTATCCGCTGCCTCCGTGCACTACAGTCTCCTGCTGGCAACTTGCCTGTGTTCATCATCGTGACTGCTAGCTGACTACTATCCGCTGCCTCCGTGCACTACAGTCTCCTGCTTGCAACTCGCCTGTGTTCATCATCGTGACTGCCAGCTGACTACTATCCGCTGCCTCTGTGCACTACAGTCTCCTGCTTGCAACTCGCCTGTGTTCAACATCGTGACTGCCAGCTGACTACTATCCGCTGCCTCTGTGCACTACAGTCTCCTGCTTGCAACTCGCCTGTGTTCAACATCGTGACTGCCAGCTGACTACTATCCGCTGCCTCTGTGCACTACAGTCTCCTGCTTGCAACTCGCCTGTGTTCAACATCGTGACTGCCAGCTGATTACTATCCGCTGCCTCCGTGCACTACAGTCTCATCTCATCTTTGCTGTGACTTCCTCGAGACTGCCGCTTTCATTACCATCTGCTACACTTCGTGATCAACAGCTCCTGCCCTGCGCTGCACTCCTGTTTCCCATCGCTGTTGGTTCCTGTGGTTGCTACTGGTTACCTCCGTGTGCCGCTGAGTCCTGCTGCTGTGGTCAACGCTATCGTCCATCTCCTGCTGATCCACTTTCCACGTGTTGCTGACTCCTGTGGATTCGTGTCCCTGTTGGTCTACTCACCTGTGCGCTGCACCTGCTAGACCGCTGCTTCACCTATCCAGGGACTTCCTATCCAGTCGGCCTCCAGCCGCTCAGGTACCGCTGCAATCCCATCTGACTGCTACTGCTGAACCACGGTATGCATACTTCTCATTGACTGTGCTGTGTATTGCATATCTTGCTGGACTGTGTTTGGTTCTCTCTGGAGTCTGCTATCCGCTGAGTCTACTGCCATCATTGACTGTGTTATCATTGTGCTGGACTACTTCAAGAGACTTTCTAGATTGCAGACCTGCTCAGTCATTTATATATATATATATCTATATTGTGCATATTACTGTGGATCGTGTATAAGGTGCCTGTGTATATCCTGTGTTGCAGTCTTCCCCCGTGCACCTCCTCACATATATATTCAGTGGTACAACTTGCTGATGTCAGACCACTGATCCCTGTTTCCGGTATCACCTGTTCCATTATCCTCTCACATAGCAGTGGTACAACTTGCTACCGCAGACCACTGACTACCTGGATACCTCCACTTGGATTCCATTCCTTCACTCAGACAGCGGTACAACTTGCTACCCGCAGACCGCTGACTCTCATCACCTCCTTGTTTCTGTTGGACATTCCTCCTCACTATAGCAGTGGTACAACTTGCTATCGCAGACCACTGACTACCTTCACGTGTCCTTGTCCATACAGTTCCTTGTGTATTATTACCTCATTATTACCAGTGTTGCTAGTCATAGACTTTCCTGAGCATCTCATCGGCCATCATTTCATGTTCCGTGATCACCCAGCTACCAGAGTACCCTATTACCATCTACATTGCTCTGGTAAGCCTACCATCTGGTGATCCCTGGGTAAAGACTCCTAGTGCCCGTGACATGTAGAGTGCCTTACTTAAGTCACATGGTGCAGAATCACCAGAGCCTGTTCGGTCAGCATGGAGGAAATGCTGTCCAGGCTTTTGGCAACCGGATTATTTGCCCGAGAGCCAAGTATGGTGTATCACCTAATGGGGTGCCTTTAAACTCTCACAACGTACACACACATCTAGGGCCTGATTCATTAAGGATCTTAACTTAAGAAACTTCTTATTTAAGTCTAATGGACAAAACCATGTTACAATGCAAGGGGTGCAAATTAGTATTCTGTTTTGCACATAAGATAAATACTGACTGTTTTTTAATGTAGCACACAAATACTTAATAGCTTATTTTTACACTGACATTTAAAGTTGATATTTGTGTGCTACATGAAAAAACAGTCAGTATTTAACTTATGTACAAAACAGAATACTAATTTGCACCCCTTGCATTGTAACATGGTTTTGTCCAGGAGAGTTAAATAAGAAGTTTCTTGAGTTAAGATCCTTAATGAATCAGGCCCCCTACACTTGATATTCTCCATCGCTTATAATAAAGGACTTGCACACTGCTCTGCTGAAGACCAAACTGTTGATACTGCTCCTAACCAGGATGGTTCATTTCCATGTAAGCCTTTCCCGTATGGGGGCACTTGCAGGAAAAATAAAATAAGCCCTGATATGGAAGGACTATAGGAATAAATGCTGCTAACAATATGCACACCCATCATACAGAAACTGCAAGCGCGGCAGCAGACTCTCCTGTGGGTGCCAGGGACTATAAGTCAGCAATACACAAACAAGCATCAGTAAAAGCTACGAGGATTGAAGAAAAGAATTACCTTGTATAACATTGTAAATTGTGAGACTGGTAAGTGTATATCCAACATTCAAATCAATAGCCAAAATCAAACACTTTCTCCATTTAGAATACGAAGGAAGGCGTCTGTGAATTAGTCAGTTGGATGTACTGGAGCATCAGGACAAAAGATGACTATTTGCAATTTATCCCTTGATAGAACATGTATTGAGCTGATCATTATAGCACGCTGAGCTCCACATCTGCTCGGACCAAGTCCCCAAAGGATGTCATTAGCAGCCAGATTTATTTCTACAGAGTGAAAGAAAATATTGGGCTCCCAATTCTAGCAAGCGGCACAGATGACAAACACTTTCTACACTGCAATGGTTTTTCTTTCTTCTTGAAAAAAGTAAATAAAAATCATGAGCGATAATAAAGATAAATAAGTACAAACCTCATCTTTTTTCGTTTTTTTGTGGATTTGTTTTATGTATTTAGTGTACTTAGTGTTTATGACTATATTTTATGCTCTGGACTGCGCATCAGTCCTTCACTATTGTTTGGTTTAAAATGCACTTCTGGAATTATTAGTACAAAGAAAAATACTCTACCCAGAATGCTTCAGTTCCATCATCCTTGCAGCCAATTAGTAAGTGGTGAGACTGTCGATGAGAGAGAGAGAAAGAGCAGTGCCTGATAATCTAGCCAAGAATTTAATGTCACTCCACATAATAAGATGAATTGTTTGTCAGGCTCTAGCTATACTTTAATACTGCACTGTATATAGATTTGTTGTTTCTTTTTCATTTGTAGGCATCTTTTACTATATATTTCAGTGTGCCTGGATTATATTAGCGACTCCATTCAACTAAATGATTTCAGCAGCAAAATAAACCCTATTTAGTTAAGCCATAGGTCTCTATGTACTAGCATAGAGCTGCACCAGTTTTTGGAGCAGAGCAGCTCCATATGTAGGGATTGTTTTATATATACAAGCAGGGCCGGATTAAGGGAAGGGAGGCCCCTGGGCTAAGGATACTCTGAGGGCCCCCCCCATGAGGCCCCTGTGAACTTACCTCCTTCCGTTGTTCCACTCCTTGTAGCAATTAAGCGGTAAGTCCTACAGTGACAGCAGGCAGTTAACAGCATAACATTTGCTGTTAGCTGCCTACCATTTTCCTTGAAAAAGTGACAGTCAGAGACCGGATAAATGTCGGCGGGCCCCCCAGCTGCCCGAGGCCCCTGGGCTGTAGCCCCTTTAGCCCTATTGTTAATCCGGCTCTGTATACAAGGCAACTTTGCTGTGATGCTATAGGTGAACAGAGGAGGGAGTGGCATGCATGCAGCATCGGACTACTGCCTTCATTGTAAAGCTATCAAATTCCATTTACTGACATTTTTCATATCATCACTTTAAATTTCCACTTCAACCAATGATATAGACCAGTCTTTTCCAAATCCAGTGCTCACAGCCCCCTACCAGTGCAGATTTCCCAGGTGACAAGTGACATGATTACCACCGCCTGTGGATCTGTTACAATGACAAGAGAGTCCCTATAGACGGCAGCACTTAAATGGTGTACATGTGTGCTTCTGTAATCTTACACATACCTGCATGGGTTAAATCCTTCTCTCAGGCCGACCAATGAAAATGGCTGGGGAGTGTCCTGGAGTTTGCTTTATAGGTGACATCACTTCCTGGCTGGCTCACTCTTCTTCACAAGGTCCCGTCCACACTAATTTTTGCAGTATTCGCGTAATTTCACGTTTTAACACATATTTCCTTCCATCATCACAGAGCAGGCACAGGGCACAGTTGGTAGGAAGTCACTGCGATCAGCTACTAATACATACGGTGCTATCGCTTATTGGCCATAGGTCACTGACCCCTTTGAGGCAACAGTAACTCTTTGGTCCTTCAGTGAGTAGTGATCACTTGCCAGTTTAATGAGAGTACGGCAGTGCGAGTTTAGAGGGGGCGCAGTCACTATGATGCCAGGTTTAGCGCCGGCCAGGCAGTTAGGGATTTGTCAATGTTGTAAGTGGATGCAAGGCGGTCTCGCCATTTTACATGCTTGGTTAGTTTACATTTTAGTCAGCTGTCCCGCAGTGCTTTTCTCCGCCACCAATTTATTAATAAACTGTGTCCTTTTTGCCACGTTAATAATGTCTCTGTGTTTTTATTTAGTTAATCTAAGAAGGTATTGGTGAAGGGGAAGATGGTCATCCATGGTACACAATTTATGTGTCAGTCTGTAATGAACACACCTGTGCTCCAGCCAGGAGATATGGAAAACATGCACTGTTAGGGAGCCATGAGGACTGGGCTTGGGAAACATTGATATAAGCCCTGCATCATTTAATGACAACCCAGAATCCCTGGAGGTCATTGATGAAGCACAAAATAGCCACTTATCCTATATGCCTACATTTCAGTAGGCACACATAAGTTTAAAGAACTTGGTGTTGCATTTGCTAAGGAGTTGCAGTTTGCACAGGCAGAGGAGATGGCTCAGCAGAGTGAAGGCATGTCTAGCTAAGTAGGTGCACTCTGTCCCGGAGTTTATAGAGCAGGGCAGACATTTTTGTGGAGCAACATTATTGTAATGAGATAAAGGGTGGTCAAGTCTATACATTTATGAGATTGAACAGTGTTTGTGCAGAGTGCACTATGTAATTATTTTTTAATTTTATTTCAAAGTAATTAAAAATGGTGAACATTTCCCTATCCTCAAATCTGCAACCAGCATCAACACTAGTCAATCTGGGCTTGTTTTCTCTGCAATAGGGAGATTCTGCAGATGGGGTTCCGGAGTAATGAACAAAATTGAGACACCAGGGGGTATATTTACTAAACTGCGGGTTTGAAAAAGTGGAGATGTTGACTATAGCAACCAATCAGATTCTAGCTGTCATTTTGTAGAATGTACTAAATAAATGATAACTAGAATCTGATTGGTTGCTATAGGAAACATCTCCACATTTCCAAATCCGCATTTTCTTTAATATTTCCCCAGGAGTGACAACATTGCCACCCCAGTGGTCCAAGTGCAACGGAGAGGAGTCCCTATAAAATAGACACGTATAAAATTTTACAATGAAGCTTAATTAAACTTTAGCTAACATCCCATGGGATCACAGTAATTAAATTACAAATATAAAATGCTTCACATTTGCATACACGGGGTTGGGTGGGAGTGGGGGATGGGTGTTTCGCTCAGGTAATCCCAGGTACTGGGGCGTGATATATGTGGAACCACGGCGTCCACACCTGCCGGAATTTTGGCACCGTGTCATTCAGAAGGTCAGTGAAATATTTCATAGAGGGAACAAACCAAATGTGATTAAGTAGCTCTGTCTTCGAGGGTGATGTGGGTTGTTTCCTTGCACGTGCAATGAACAATTTGCACTCCTGACCTATATGTGCTATTAACCGGTTGGCGGCCTTGTTGATCTCAGGGATGGGTTGGTTAAGTAGTATCTGTACAGATATCTTAGGTACTCTAATACCAGTTGGCTGTCGATGTAAAGCTAAGGTTTAATCCCAAAAAGTCTGTATAATAGGGCATTACCACCAAATGTGCAAGAATGTGCCCTGAACTCCACAAAGACGCCAACATTGGTCAGATACTGATGGGTATATACAATGAAGTTTTTCTGGAACCAGGTACCAGCGTGTATATATTTTGTAACAATTTTCCTGTACACCCACATTAATGGAGACCTCAGCCATAAGTTCGCGGATTATGGAACACTCCTCGCTGTCCAGTGAGATCCCGAGGTCATGCTGCTCCGCTTCTTCATGATTAATGTGAAGGAGAGAGAGGGGCATGTGTATGCCAAGGTGGGTCTGCAAGTTTTGGAGAGCCATGGAAGGTGGTGCACAGGTGCATCTGGAGTCAGCGCATTTTCTATGTACACCCACTTCTTGAGTCCCGGGTTGAGTTGCCATTTGACGATGTGGCTATTTTGTGTTGCAAGGTAGTATTTGTGTATTAACGGGAGTCCCAGGCCTTCCACCTCCTTGGGTTTGGAAAGTAGTGACTTACTCTGTCTGGGTTTCCTGTCCCCGCCCCCCCCCCCCCCAAATAAAGCGAATACAGGCAGATTGAAATGTTATCAGTGTCTTATGAGGGATTGGTACTGGTAGTGTCTGTAATAAGTATGGATAGCGGGGGAGGATGTTCATTCTGACCACTTGTATTCTTCCTACCCAGGAGATGTACATGGGTTCCCATTTGGATAAATCTTGTTGAATACTTGTAAATAAGGACAGATAGTTCGATCTGTACAGCCCTGAGTAGTGTTTGATGATATTCACCCCAAGATATTTGATGGAGTGAGGGCGCCACTGGAAAGTGTAGGACATTTGAAGAGCTTCTTGGGTAAGACAGGGGATATGATATATACTTTTTTTTTGAACATACTGGATGTGCTCCTAACATGTTGGACAAGGACATATTAATAACTACACAAACATAAGTATAAGTACAAGTTATTTACCCTTTTATTATTTGTATATTTTGGATTTATAATATAAATTCCGGGGTGTCCTTGGTTTTTATTGATGACTATAGTTTTACTGTATTCCTGAAATAAGGGGTTTATGTAATTTTATATATTTTTTTCATAATGCAATTTATGATACTTATATAAGGAGAATCTCACCACCACCATTATAGCAGAGTTTTCTGTTGTCTGTTGAAGAGAAGTGTCTGCGAAACGCGTTGCTTGGAGGTTTCCAGCCGACTGGTTGACTTACGATTCGTTCCTGTGATGAGGAGCAATCCAATTATTACTACTATGATGCAATTATTTCATTGTTTGTTTACGATTACTTTTCCACAGCATTTTTAAACAATTACACTTAATCTCTAGGAAGGCTTTCCCCCAATCTTATCCAGAACTCTCCTCACTCATCCCACAGAAATTGGGAGAGAAAACAAACGCAGGACTGCAATCGTAAAAAAAAACCATATAATCTTATTTCGAAATAAACTATTTAAGAAATATGTTTTTAATTTCAAAATAATAGTCTCATTGCAAATGTATTAGTTTACAAACTTGCATCTAAGCAACAATCAGAAGATACTTAGTTTGCACCATTTTTTGCAAAATCAATTTCCCTAATTAGAGTTTGTTTTTAATCATTTGACTTGAATCACGATCTATGTACTCCTCATTAAGAGCATGGTGATTGAAAAGTCAGATAATTAGAGACATATTGTGTTTTCTCAGGCAAACTTGCATAACATATTGGTAGTTTATGTAAATCTATTGGCAACGTTTCAATATATCATGTTACCTTGTGATTAGATTATTGGAGTATAATAATTTCAAATTACTGAAATTATACCATTGTTCTGTGGGTAATTCACAATGGCACATAAATACTTATTTTTTGACTAACCTTCAATATTAGATAGCCCTCCCCCTGCAAAAGTGTAGTGGAAACAATAAATACCTTTAGAGGGGTCTAATAGTAATAACTTCATAAGTGCTGGATCCAAAAAATATTGAAGGGTATTTGTAACGGTGACAAATCCAGATGTAAAAATCAGTAAGTAAGAACAGTACTACAGTATCGAAAGATTTGAAAAAATATGAGTATAGTACCATAAACCCAAAATATTGAGTCAAAATGATAAATGTATGGGTAGCACGGTGGCTCAGTGGTTAGCACTTCTGCCTCATAGCACTAGGGTCATGAATTTGAGTCCTAACCATGGCCTTATCTGTGCAGAGTTTGTATGTTCTCCCCTTGTTTGTGTGGGTGTCTTCCGGGTGCTCCGGTTTCCCCCCACATTCCAAAAACATACTGGTAGGTTAATTGGTTGCTATCAAAATTGACCCTAGTCTGTCTCTCTGTCTATCTATCTGTGTATATTTATGTTAAGGAATTTAGACTGTAAGCCCCAGTGGGGCAGGGACCGATGTGAATGAGTTCTCTGTACAGTGCTGCGGAATTAGTGGCGCTATATAAATTAATGATGATGATGTTGATGATGATGAAATGTACAAAAAATAAACAGTTCATCATCTCAGCATTTAAATATCAATTAGATCTAAAGCTAAATGGTCCAAAATGCAAGGCGTGGCTTCACTAAATAGGGTGGGATCAGGGTGTGGTCTAAGTGAATCAAACATTTGATTATGCTTCATCTACGCATACTTTCAAACTCATATAAAAAAATGATATACATAACTATATAGTTAACGTCACTCATTCCATTGGCACCTAATTTCTTAACTACACAAATTTACCCTTCATCTGCTTTGCCAGTGTTTGAAACCTTAACAGAACGCTTTCCACTACTCGCTGTCTTATCTGTCAAACCCTCCTTGGCATCTGGAACTTCCGAATTCCACTCAGCTCACTCATCTATGAACCACTATTACATATCTATATACACAGCAACGGACCTATACAATGGTGGCAGGATCGCCCAGTATTAAAAGACAGTTTGACATGTGAAGAGTTTTGAACAGTTCTTTATTCAAATAAAGTTTATTTGAACATCATGTGTGTCTTAATTTTTGTTGACTTTTTTGATATGATAGGAGTTTTCGGAACCTTTGTCCATTATACTGTGACCCCTGGGATCGCAAAGTTGCCACTCTAGAAGTCTCTGTCTTAATTACCCTGGCCATCACAACTCAAGGGGGTCAAGGTGAGAGGGTGGACACAGTCATTTTTTTCCCCCACCTGGTAGAGACACCAGCTCCACGCTTGTGGTCTAGACCTGGCTGTCTTGCGTTGGGGCTAGTTGAGTATTTGGAAGGTGTCATATGGCATTGCAAGTAAATCTTATTGTCAGCAGCTGCGGTGGCCACGGGCACCGCCACGACTCCCTGTCTCCCTTTAGTGGCGTCCCAGGCCGTCTCCATGACGAACGGGGTGCCACTTCCGTTTTTCTTCTCCCTGTTGCCTAAACACTAAACAAGAACCGGGATGCTTTAGGCTCCCTGTCACCACGCCCAGCCAGCTGCCAAACAGCCGGGCCCGCACAGGACTGTTAGGGCTCAATTAAAGGCTGATTAGTTTAAACCTCCTGGGCACTCTGTTCTTTCATTGGCCGCAGGGCCAGTAATTAATTATGCTAGCTCTGGGAGCATTTGCAGGGCTTTGCTCTGATTGGCCCTTAGTACTATTTAGGGCAGTGAGGACTGAGCCTCACTGCTGGTTATAGCGTTCTGTCTCAGTACTGCTGCCTGCTTCCGTGCTGTATTGGTGTTTAACCTTAGATTGCTTTTTCCGTGTATGACCTCTGCCTGTTTCTGGACTCTGAATCTTTGCCTGTGACCCTGACCTTCTGCCTGTTCCCGGACTCTGAATCTTTGCCTGTGACCCAGATCTTCTGCCTGTAACCGGACTCCGAGCCTGTGGCCCTGACCCAGCTAGCACCTAAGGTCTCCACCGGTGCTCGGTCCACTCCGCAGATCTCTGGCCGGTCCCTACTCCATGTATTACCTCCCGTACCTGTGCGCTGCCGTGTGAACATAAACTTGTACTACACTGAGTGTAAGTCCTGGGGGCATCCGAGTACCTGTGAGCATAACCAGTCTCTACGGGAAAGGCGGCTGCAATAGGTGAAGACCTCTTCTGCTATAGTTCTACAAGTTTATGCCGCACTGGTTGCCATAACACTTATCACTGGTTTAGTGTTTAACATTAAGGCTACAGCTTGAGAAATTGGCTATGCAATAGTAGCAGAATTGCCCAGTGTTAAAAGACAATTTGACCTGTGCTGCGTCTCTACATATATATAATTTATACCTGCAGCACACAATTTCCCAGCGACCTACAATAATTAAACGACAGAGCAAAGTAAAACACTGCAGAAGAGGTAGAGGTTGTTAATATTGTTAATGCCCTGACACCTTAAACAGCATAAACATGGTTTCCTCATTATAAATATCACACGCCTAATCATAAATAAACAGCTGTTTTAGCTTGCTATTTATTTATGGCACAGTTTCAGCCTTGGTGACCCCGCGCGGTGCAATAATGAAGAGATGGTGTCCAATGATGTTGATAAACTGAAGCAATTTCAGCATTGTGCACTTATTGCTACTTCTGCTGAAATTTCCATTATTTAAATTGTTTTTCATTACTGTCACCCCATTACCTGTGAGCCGCAAAGAGTAACAGAAGAAAAGTGCAATTTTATCTTACACTGGGATACAAGACACAATAGGCCTGATTCATTAAGGAAAGTAAAGCTAAATAAATGAGTAACTTTGCACCTTGGTAAAACCATGTTGCATTGGAGGGGGAGGTAAATTTAAAATGTGATGGTAGATTTACAGCTGGGATAGGGCATGTCCTAGATCAACTTTAAATTTCAGTGTACAAATAAAGTTACTTATACTAGGTATAGGTACTCAGCTCTGGACAGGTAATTAAAAATCATGCATTAAAAAAATCACTGATGTTTTACTTTTTTTTATTATGCTATAAGGAGAAAAATTGTTTTCTCAATATTATGTAGAAAGATATTCATGTCCTAATGTTACCTGATACCTGGATCTATTTGGCAAAAAAAACCAAATGACTGGACCGTCCTGTGATGAAAGTGTGGTGCACGGGCCATGTCAATGAAGGTCAAGCCCCCCTGGGATACTCTTCACATAAATCATAAAGCCAGAAACTGATCCCCTATGATATGTCGAGTCCAACTCATCCAAAATTGTAGCTTCCATAGATTTCAATATGTGTCATCAAGATTATGCATAGGATTTAAATAGAACAGTGTGGAAAGCACAACCTTCAGCAAGGAGATTAAACACACCTGTGCAAGCATGCATATAGCCAAACTACCTTATCTAGGGGCACACCCAGCAGGGGTTCCTGGTGCCTGGAGACCCCCCAGCCTGGGGCACAGTATGCTTGAGGTGGCTTGCCCGTGCATATAATGGAGATAGAAATTGCCTCTGTATATGATGGGTATAGGAAGATCCTGTGTATATGATAGGAATAGGAAGAGTTGGAGAGCATTCCAGCACTGTCTAAAATTACAGACAGGCCCCCATGTATACTGGTCATGCCCATTGGTGGTATGGCTTGGAAACCCCTCTATAAAAATCCTGTGTTTGCCCCCGTTATCCTGGACCTTTGTTCCTACATTAGCCATCTTAACGTTTCCATGTTTCCATCCCAGCCACGTCTAAGCCATCTAAGTGTGCGGGGGAAGGGGGAGTGGCACAGATTGAACCCATCTTCACCTACCCAGTTCAGCCCATCACCAGGTGTCTTAGCCAATGGCATGCACCTGGTCACCTGGTCCGTGAGTGAATTGACCTGCTCCGAAGAGATAAAATACCATGTCACAGACCAACATCATTTCTGGTCAGGATTTCGTCTAAATCAGATAAGTTAGATGATAAAATAGCCATGTGTGTGAACAATTTACATTAGAGATAAGGTAATTAGGACTCCCTCTGCAGTGTGGCACAATTCATGCCCTCATAAATAAATATTGTAGGCAACTAACTACCACATAGTTATTTTTTTTTTTAAATTTGGCTTCACTTCAATTAAACCCACGTTTGATCTTTCTCAAGCCCTCAGTTCATTTCACCATGCTGATATAATAAAAACCAGTCTGGGATATTCTCCGAGCAGGTAAATCACCACTCCTGTCCTATTGACACAGGTTTCCTGTGCCTATTACTAGATCCAACATTAGGGTAGCTAGAGATCAGTCCAGTAATACAGGAATATCTGAAATACAGGACTGGAAAAAATGCCTGTGAAAAACACTAATATTCAAATTGAAATAAGGGACCAAAAATAGATGAAAAGAGAAGCAGACTAGGAGAAATTAGAAAGTAAAAGTATATTATTTTCTGTGCCAATGTTTCCAAGCAAAATAGGCCAAGAGAAGAGAAAATCTAAAAACCAAAGTGCCCGGCCATTACAATGCAGGGAAAATGAGTTTAATAGCGGTCTCATGATAAATATCTCTAGAGAACACAGCAAAATGGAAACGGCAGGCAAGCATGTTCCATTCCAAAATATAACTATTGATGTTTAAATTTTGCATCTTCCTTATTTTAAAATACTTTCTTCAGGTGCTAATGTTGTGTGCTTTGCAAGCATTATTTAAAGGAACATTAATTCTAAAATGCAAGATGCTTTAAAGAGTGATTAACATATATTTACCCGAATGTCTTAGTAAAAATATAAATGACTTTCTTGGCATTATGCTAGATCCATTATCACCTTCACCTGACCAATCAGAGTAGTGACAATTAAAAAATTTTTTTTTGGGTCTTACGCTTAGCCAATTGAGAGACCAGTTGATAGACCTTTGTAAATCACCCATTGTGCATCTATTCAAGAACACTTTTGTTAAGTGAAGCCATTTTAGCTGAGGGCACTTAAAATGCATGGATTATGTTTTTTCAGGTCCTTACCCATTAGGGGTTAAAGTTGTTTTAGTCCCAGCCAATAGTATTCATGGGGAGTGGTTTCAGTCACCTCATTAGAAACTCCCATGGGCTTCTAGATCTTTCCTTCCCGCGATTTCACGGATGCCTCCCTCCCGCCCAGCTAGTTATTGTTTGATTTTAACAATCTTTTTTACAGAGGAGGCGCAGTTGGTGGGAGAGCAGTGCAGTCAACGACTAGTCACAACGGTGGTTAGGATATTTGGCCGCACGTCACTGCCCCTTTCAAGTAACATTACTCTTGATCCTTCTGAGTGGAGGATCCCTTGGCGTGCTTTGCGTGGCCGTCAATGTTGAGTACAGAAGGGAGCAGTCATGCTGACGCCTGATTAACACCGGCCAATGTTAAAGGAGTATTCCTTGGTTTAGTTTGAATGCCATTTGGGCATTGCAGTATTTGGTTAGATGATTAGTTGTTTAGTTGACTGCAGTTTGCTCTCGCCACCACCAGGTTATTTTCATTTAATTGGTTTATGATTAATAAAAACTGCGACCTTTTGCCAAAGTAACTATACGTGTCTGTGTCTTTATTTCATTAGATTAAGTAACACTTTTAAAGTACGAAGGTTGGTAAGGTGCGTGAAGGAAAAGGACATTAGCCATATGCGTTTTAAAGCTATAAACCATAGAAGTGTATATAGAACAATTTCTCTGACTGAGCTATAATATGGGATTATGTACAATTTAACATTTAGAACTGATTTGTTTTCTGGCTGATGAAATCCGCATGATTCTGCATAGTAATAATAAGCTCTGATTTGAATTTTAAGCTGTGATTTGAACAAAGTGTTTTTAGTAGAAGATTACACTACTGGGTTTGGGTGGAAAGACTGGTTTTATAGGTATTAGGGGGGCAGATATTGTCCAAATCCAATCTAAGTGCCACACAGACTTGATCTGGCAACGAAAGTTACCAGAGGATTTTCCATTGGACGCCTGTTGCCTGTTTGTTCAGAGGAATATGTGTGAAAATATTACTTTATTGTACATAAAAGCAATCGTCTTTCATTTATGTGCAATAAAAAAAGTATATGATAAAAAAATAAATAAAAAATATTATTTTCAACTATAGAACTGTAAAAACAAAGTGTTGCCATAGTAACAAATAAAGTGAACTTACGGTGAGGTAGTTTATTGCATATTTTGAGGAACTTGCGGATTATTCTTACTGTTTATTTGAAAATCCTAAGGGGAAAATGTGCTAAAGTGCGATTTTCCAAACCACATGGTTTTTGGCAGTTTCATGTCCGGTTTGTAACCCGTGTGAGTTACGTCAAAACCGCACATCAAACTGCATTGTTTCAAAGCAAATTAGAAATCACAATCCTGATTTTTCAACATGGAAATAATACAGATTCTGCAATGTATTTAGCTGCCATTTACAAAACCGCATATCAAACCACCAGAAAAAAAAGACAAAAATTGTAGACATGAAATTGGTGGTGTGGTTGCTTTGGTTGCTCTGCAACATATGGAGGAGGGCATTGTGCCCTCTTCATTGGCAAAGTGGGTGGGGGCAGGGCTAAACTCGCCATCCTGGCCCTGCACCCTGTTGTGATAGGCCAATATTGGTAACATTTGACAGAGGTGGGGCCTAATGACATGGCCCACATGGCCACGCCCCTCCCAGGGATCATACTGCCAAAGTGGTCAGGTATGGGTTATTTCGAGCAAGGTTGGCCCTGATATTCCTCTCAGATCAGGAGGTGAATCTTGTGAAACATGTATTTTATGGAAAATCAACATCACACCATCCTCTTGGTGCCTCGGCAAAAATGTTTAAAAACAAGTATGTGATAAGTGCATGTGAAAAGACTGAAATAAAATATTTGTAAAAATACTGTTGGTCTTCTCTTGTATGTAATCTGTATTATTTCCAGTAATCCTTATTGATTTTTTTACTTTTATCAGATTACTGGCATCACAATCCAAATACACTATTGTACTTGTGTGGAGACAATTAGTATTGAATATATCTTTATTTGGTTAATATCTGCCCATTTGTCTCCTCAGAGATAGTGCATAGCAGTGTTATTATATCTTAATTATTAGTTATCAGATTAGTCCAAATGTGGAAAGAAACTCTATTAGTAATGGTCAAGATTATGACACTGTGTAAGCATGACTATACCTGCTATTTTATTTCAAGGTATCCAAGCCCAAATAATTGGTATATATCTTCTTTTAATTATATTTGTATTTGGGTAAATATGGACCCTGTATCAGTCTCACCAGAGACTCTCCTTCGTGCACACCATCCATTACAACAGGGACCCAGGGCCGGATTAAGGGAATGGAGGCCCCTGGGCTAAGGGCACCTCCATTCCCCCGTGAGGCCCCCAATGTGAGCCACCCGCGCCCCCCCCGTACCCCGTGAGGGCCCCCTCCAAGCGCTTACCTGTCACTGTAGTCCTCCATCCCCGGCGCGCTGTAAGCTCCTTACTGAGGAGATCTCGCGAGAGTTCACTCACGAGATCTCCTCAGTAAGCAGATTACTGAGCGCCGGGGACGGAGGACTGGACTGACAGTGCTCAGCAGCATTGATCGGGCTGGGGGCGCCCCCGCCCCCGGACCGATCAATAATGCTGCTGAGGAATTTGAAGGGCCCCCTGGATGCCCGAGGCCCCTGGGCTATAGCCCAGTTAGACCTCGGGTTAATCCGGCCCTGCAGGGACCCTCTATCCGACACACTTCTTCTGTCAGTGCTTCCTTCCCAGAGCTGTAACTTGAAAAAATGACGCCCCCCTAGCTCTCAATTTTAACCAAATGAGCCTAAAATATTCATAAACTGCGCACAGCCCTCGTTACGGCTCCTGCCCTTCTCCATTGGGCTTTCTCAATGCAGATATATAAATATTGTTCCGAAATCCAGGGACTTTGCCACAACTATACTCCAGAGATCTCCCATACTGGAACTATTCACTCTTTCCTCATTGTACAAAGTTATCACACTGTTTCTGCTTTATCCATTCCAATATCCAGAGAGTCTCCTCCTACAATATAACTGTCTCTAACAGCAGTTCCTCTTATTCTGCTTCTACTACTGTAGCCTGTAAAACATTTCACACATACATAGTGATACTGTATTAGACCTGAGGGCTTCTCTTGATGTGGCTCTCCCTTGCTTCCAATATACATGAGCCCCCGTGGCTACCTGACGCTCACGAACTCCTCTCCTTGTTAAGTGCTCCATAGACAGGAAGTGCAATAGCATGAGCTTAAATTAGCTTTGCATACTATCTCAGCACTACCTAATGTCTTGGAAGCTATAGAAAGCGCACATGTTGGTCTGAGGCCACCTGAACAAAAATAATTATATTATATAAATCGCCATCATTATCACTCTCTCAATCTGCAGGTGACATTTGCATCATGAGTGTAGTCAAGGCTCTACTGGTTTAAGTTGTAACTCCTATATCCTGCTCTAGTCATCACTATACAACAAGTTTGAGCAAGAGCAAATACCAGAGAAATGGCTTATAACGATAATATATACACATAAGGATGTTTTCATCTTATTTGTTTTCAGAGAAATGGCTGCTGACTAAGCAAAAACAATTATTAGTCGGGTGGGGGGGGCTCTCGTTCGTGAGCTTACCTTGGACGTCTGCGCTTGTCAGGGGTTTGATAGGGATTGGTGCTGCCGTTACGGATTCCTCGGGTGTTCCGATTGCCGATCTCTTTGTTTCTGTTCTTGGTTTTGCCGTGGCGCAGCCTGTGGATAGAGAAGAGAAGGGGGGGGGGGAGAGAAAGAAGGGAGAAGAAGAGAGAGAGAGAGAGGGGGGGGGGAGAGAGGGAGAGGGAGGATGTGTGGGGGTGATGGGGATGTAGTGTGGAGAACACAGAATAGCTAGTACCTTACAATATACTTATAGGGCTTCTATTAGTTTATAGCTCTTTTGCTGTTGTGAGTGAATTAGCCCTGTTGGCGGCCCTATTGGCACTGTATATTGTGGGGGTAAGGTACCTCCTGTGAGGGGTGTGGTTATATGGATGAGGGGTATTTAAAGAGCTCTTATATGGCTAGAGCTGAATTAAAGAGGCAGTTTGTGGTGTGATGGCCTCTGATGGTATAGTCTGTTGCTGTGTGGATTGGGATAGGCGTTAGTATACTATGTGTGGTGGTGAGTGGGGGTGATTGGTGTAAAGGAAGGTGTTTGGCTTTTGCTGAGGAGCTCTTATAAGAGCATTTGGTATCTTACAGCTGATCTTGTTGACCTGTGGTTTGGGCGCTGCGGTAAGCGGGTCTTCTTGGCGTTTTTACCGGGCGATGTTGTGGCTGTGGATTTAGACTGGGCTGTTCTTTCCTTCGTCAGCCCTGACGAAGTCTAAGGACGAAACGCGTTGGACCCCCACACACTACAAGAAACGACTACTTGAACAGCCACCTCTACCCTGGAAATCACTTCCCACAAATAGCTCCAGGAACAAAGGAGTAAGAAGGCTCACAAGGAAACAAACAGGAACCGCAGTGGAACGCAGTCTGCGCTCCACCAAAACCGGAAGTCCTGCACAGGCGACTACAGCAAAGGAAAGAACAGCCCAGTCTAAATCCACAGCCACAACATCGCCCGGTAAAAACGCCAAGAAGACCCGCTTACCGCAGCGCCCAAACCACAGGTCAACAAGATCAGCTGTAAGATACCAAATGCTCTTATAAGAGCTCCTCAGCAAAAGCCAAACACCTTCCTTTACACCAATCACCCCCACTCACCACCACACATAGTATACTAACGCCTATCCCAATCCACACAGCAACAGACTATACCATCAGAGGCCATCACACCACAAACTGCCTCTTTAATTCAGCTCTAGCCATATAAGAGCTCTTTAAATACCCCTCATCCATATAACCACACCCCTCACAGGAGGTACCTTACCCCCACAATATACAGTGCCAATAGGGCCGCCAACAGGGCTAATTCACTCACAACAGCAAAAGAGCTATAAACTAATAGAAGCCCTATAAGTATATTGTAAGGTACTAGCTATTCTGTGTTCTCCACACTACATCCCCATCACCCCCACACATCCTCCCTCTCCCTCTCTCCACCCCCCCCTCTCTCTCTCTCTCTTCTTCTCCCTTCTTTCTCTCCCCCCCCCCCTTCTCTTCTCTATCCACAGGCTGCGCCACGGCAAAACCAAGAACAAAAACAATTATTACTTTGTGTAGCGAGGCGCTTATTCCAGTTGCGTCCCGGCTGTCATAGCAACAACCGGGATGTCAGCTCCTGTTTCCTCCATCCTGACCGTCACCATAGCAACGGTCAGGACGCTTTCTAAGTAGCACTGCATCCCAGCAACACTGGGCAGCCGGGCGCATGCGCATGAAGTAAAACTAATCTATTAATTAATTAGGCAGCCTCTGTGGATATATGTAAGGCAGGGCTCTGGTTGGCTGCTTTCTATATTTAAGGCAGAGAGGGCTTAGCCTCCCTGCCGGTTATAGCATTGCTGCCTGAATACCGTATTGCCTGTTCGCTGCCGGCCCTGACCCCTTGGCTACACCCTGACTACTCTGCCTGCTATGGACTCCTGACCCCGGCCGACCACTGACCTTCCGCTCCAATCTAGGCTACCGCCTTGGGTTCCATCTGTGCTATGGACATCACAGATGAGCTTTTACTACACTGAGTTTAAGACCTGGGGGCATCCAAGTACCTGTGAGCACATTAAGCTCTACGGGAAAGGCGGCTGCTAAAGGTGAAGACCTCATTACTATCCGTTCTAAAAGCTAATCTTGGTGGTCGTGAGCCCTAACACTTTGGACATATTTTTTATATGGTTCACATGTACTATCTGCAATGTGTTTGTTAAATGCAATATGCATTGTGTGTGTCATCTTACTTGATTCAGGATATGAGTGTCACCCCTGGCTAATTACACCTCTGGTGAATCCACACACTCCTCCACAGCATAAATTTAATGAAGCACGTATTACCACTAGATCTGTGATAGAGTGTACATTTGAAGAGCAAGCTCAGGTGCCTTGATAAATCTGGTGGAGTGCTTATTTTACACGTGCAAAGGTTTGCTGTGGTTTTGCACAATGTGGCTTTACTACAACATAGTCCCATTGGTATACCAGTAGACAGCAAGATAGCAGGGGACCTGTTACCAACAGGTGATGTGGATACATTAAAGTTTAAAGACCAATTGAATAAGCCAACTCTACCAATATGGGTTAAAATTCTTATAAAGGTAATGAGTAATCTTTATCCTGTTTAACTCTTATTTGTGACAGCACATACAATGTTTCACTGTAATCAACACTAGCACTGAAAACTGTGCTGCCCTCGCTTATCTACAGTAAGATGTGAGATGTTTCAAGGCAGTGCCTTATGGGTTAAAATCAACTCTAGGTGGTAAATGTATGAATCTCCGGATTCTTCATCTCCGGCGTGTTCAGCCTCTTAAATTTAAAGTGGCGCTGCATTGTAAAGGGAAGTTTCCCTTTACAATGCAGCACCATCTCTCCCACTCTGTGCTCCTTCAAACGTGCACTCAAAACTCACCTCTTTCTCAAAGCCTACCAACCATCCACTTAACCCCTATCTCCTCTGCTCATTCTCCCCTCTCTCCCATTGCCTCAACCGGCTCCTCTTGTGCCTGGTCTGTCAACCCTCCTTTAGGATGTAAGCTCGAATGAGCAGGGCCCTCTTCCCTCCGGTCTCCTTACCCGTTCTTCTGCTCCGTGTCTCTTGCATCTGCCTGCCTGGAGTTTCTGAAGTATTGGTACTTTTGTTTATTGTTCTGTACTGTTATACCCTGTATAGTCTACTGTTTGTACTATGTGCGGCGCTGCGGAAACCTTGTGGCGCCTAACAAATAAATGATAATGATAATAATAATAGTCAATGCGAGACATAACGAGTGCATGAATTAAGGTTTTTGCAGTGTCTTGTGTCAGATATGTGCATATTTTGGAAATGTTCTTTAGATGTATGTAACATGATTTAGATATAGATTCGATGTGGGGAACAAAGAATAGTTGTGAGTCAAGGATTACACCTAGGCAGCAAGCTTGTGGGGTGGGATTTGTGGTCATGTTATCAACAGAAATAGAAATGTCAGGCAGAAAGCTTCTATATTTGGGTGGGAATATTTTTAATTCAGTTTTTGAAAGGTTTAGTTTGAGTTGGCGAGAAGACATCGAAGATGAAATGTCAGAAAGACAGTCAGTAACGCGAGACAACACAGATGGTGAAAGATCAGGAGAGGATAGATAGATTTGTGCATCATCAGCATAGAGATGATACTGAAATCCAAAAAAGCTTATTAGTTTTCCAAGAGAAGTGGTGTAGATAGAGAATAACAGAGGACCTAGGACTGAGCCTTGTGGTACTCCAACTGATAAAGGAAGCGGAGCAGAGGGGGATCCAGAGAAATTAACACTGAAAGAGCAATTAGATAGGTAGGATGAGAACCAGGATAGGACAGTGCCTTCAAGACCTTGGGATTATAGCATTTGTATGAGAAAGTGGTTAACAGTGTCAAATGCAGCAGAGAGATCCAGGAGAATTAGAAGAGAGTAATGGCCTTCAGTTTTTGGGTCAGAATTTTGTTTTTTTCAAAATAGGAGTAATCACTGCATGCTTGAATAGTGATGGAAAAATACCTGTAGAGAGAGAGAGAGATTACAGATTTTAGATAGAGGTGGAATGTACACAGGAGACAGGGACCTACCAATTTGTGAGGGTATGGGATCAAGAGGACAGGAGGTAGAGTAGGAAGATAAGAAGAGATTAGAAACTTCCTCTTCATTTCTGGGATCAAATGAAGAGAGAGTGTCAGAGGATGCTACAAAGGAATTGCACTGATAGCTTGTTGAGGGAGATGATACCATTTCAAGTCTGATCTTACCTATTTTGTCCTCGAAATAGGAAGCAAGATCCTGGGCACTGATGGTAGTCAGAGGATTTGGAGTGGGAGGATTAAGAAGAGATTTAAATGTGTTAAAAAGGCATTTGGGGTTAGAAGCCTGAGCATAGATAAGAGATTGGAAATGTTTGTTTTGCAGTGTCCAGAGCATTTCTATAGGAGTGGTAGATAGCAGCATATGTGATGATCATTAGAGGTACAAGATTTACACCAGTGACGTTCTGCTTTATGAGAGAGTTTTTGTATAGTCTGCAGCTCAGTGTCATCTGAGCTGCCTGACACAACTTCCTGAAGGAAATGCTGTTTTAAAAAGTGTAAGGATATCATGACTGAAATTGGGAATCGGCCACAAATGAAATTTTGAATGATTCGCACATCTCAGATGAGTATCACCCAGTCAGGGCCCTCTTAAGAACATCTAGGGCCCCCAGGCACAGCAGTGCACCGGGGCCCTTATATATACAAAAAAAAAAAATGATTATATATATGGGCCCTGCAGCCCAGGAGGGCCCGTCGGAGGCAGCAAAAAAAAAAAAAACCTGAAAAAAAAAGAAGAAAATACTTACCTTGCAGTCAGCTGGCGATTCGGCTCCCTCCATGGTCTCCTCCTCCGTCACGCTCTGCCATGGATATTGGGCGGGCGTGATGACATCACGCCCGACATGCACTGCGAGCGCAACGGAGGAGGAGACCATGGAGGGAGCCGGATCGCCAGCTGACCACAAGGTAAGTATTTTCTTCTTTTCTTTCAGGTTTTTTTTTTTTTTGCTGCCTCCGACGGGCCCCCCTGGGCTGCAGGGTCCCCGGGCACCTGCCCATTGTGCCCAATGGGAAAGACAGCCCTGCACCCAGTACTGATGTAATTTTTTTTTCTGCCTATGAGTGTTTGTTTTGTCTATAACATTCTCTCCAGGCAACCCTTATCAGTAATATAGGTGATCCCATTATCAGGCATATGAGAATGAAAGAGCCCTGTGTTACACTGCTTACAATAGTCTAGTTGAGAGGTCAATTCAAGATTAAACCTCCCCACCCCCAGAAAAAAATTCATTTCTATCTTTTTCATCTCCATTAACGGATACTCTCAGCTACTTCTTCATAAGTCTAGAATTCTATTATAAGATTCAATTGAGATAAATTAAACTCCTGCACAAATGACATCATTGGAATAAGCAAAACAGTTTTGCGCCATTATTGCTGTTACACAATATTTTAATTGACATCTCTGTGTCATTAAAACGCATTGTTTTTTTTCACTTCTTCTTGTTCCCTCCGTGCTTCAATAAGAAATAACATGGCCACCGGGCAGCCCCTGACTCAGAGGGTAAATACTCAATCATAAGCTGCTGATTGCTGCCGCAAAGGCAATTATCCCTAATACATACATAAGAGACAATAATAAACATCAGGGCCAAACTTCGGGCATAGAACAGTTTAGTTCTGTGTAAAATAAAATATGTAATTGCTGTAAACAAAAGAAGATTTATCCATCAAAGAGCTTATTCTTTAACGTCTGTAGATACCAGCATGGTGACTTTTTTTTTTTACCTCACAGAAAATCCCATCTGCAGGCTTTTAGCGTGATTCCTTGTACACAGGAAAAATGTGTCTCTAAATAAAGATGGATGCAAGCTGTGTCTGATAAATCCATAGAGCCTCCAAACGTGACAATGTTCCTTTCTATTAGAAATAGCCCGCACACTATCTAATCATCCGTAATGCTCTGTGCACTTATAGATACTGATATCTATTAGAGAACAGCTATGTGGAAATAAGGAAAGGGAGGTGGTCGGTGGACCATTTGTGTAGCTCCTGTTTGACTAGTGCGACTCGGACTCACAGATGTGACCACACGGTATGAGTTCTCCATCTTCTGCATTATGCCCAACTTTCTGTGCTTATATGTCGCTTATCGTTAACACCACGGGTGATTTAAATGGATCGTGACAGGTGGCAAAAAAACAACCTTTTTCGTGTTTTTGTAAAACAAACACCTGCATTTATCTCTGGCACAGACACAGTTAATGTATCTACACACATATATATATATATATATATATATATATATATATATATATATATATATATGTAGATACATTAACTGGTTAAAAAAGGTATACACACACACACACACATATATATATATATATATATATATATATATATATATATATATATATAAAAGCACAAAATCAATATAATAAGGCGCTAGCAACCACACTGTAACCACCAATTTATATAATTGGTATAAGAATGTACCAGATGATCAGTCCCGTAATAGAAAAACACATATAGCTCAATTTAAGAGCGGCAGCCGCAGGTGACTTGTGTCCAGATGGTTAATCCGGAGAAATTGGGGTAACTGTTGATAGAAAAAACAAGTAGGGCGCCCAATGTGTAGTATTAGATAGAAATGGGGGCGATGTAATAAACTGCGTACCGTAAGGATTCCAGGATCATGTAGTATGGTAGGAGTTCCTCTTCAGAGGTAAAACCTCCCCCTCGCCCACAGGATGACGACAATGTGGATATATAAAAGCACATATAGTGTAGTATGGTTGTATAATATAACACCAATTGTGATGAATCCTCCACCACTATCAATAGTGGAAGCCCAAAAACCAAATGGCTTAATATTAAGTATACACCTCCAAATAGAAACAAAAAATCTGCGTACCAGAAATCCTGTTATATAAGTAGCGTATGTGTGCTCAGGATCAACAGTCCATCATAGTGTAATCAATCAGACAGATGTCATAGGCAGACAGACAAAAACAGAATTGCCATGTCAGAGTAAAAAATATATATTAGTATTAGGGGAGAGGGTGTCACGGTCCGGAGACTGGATAGGAGCCCAGTGGCAGGGAGGAAGGCTGGCTAACAGGAGATAAGATGGAAGAAAGGTCAAACAAGCCGGGTTCGGTACACAGAGAGGCGTAGCGGTCCAAAGGTTGAGGCAGAAGCGTAGTGGAGGGCAAGCCGAGTTCGGTACACGTGTAGTAAATGCAGGTAGACAGGAACAGCAACAGGAGCAGGAGCTAGATCACAGGCACAGAGCACAATAATCATATATATATATTTAGAGAATTATCTCTCTATATATATGTACCGTATATGTCTATCAATGTATCTCTCTCCCTCTTTCTGTGTATGTATATATATGTATATATATATATATATGTATATATGTATATCACTATAATCGTCATTTCTTTATTTATGTAGCGCCACTAATTCATCATCGCTGTACAGTGAACTAACTAACATTAGTCCCTGCCCCAATAGAGCTTACAGTCTCAATTCCCTACACACAGATAGACTAGGCTCAATTTTTGATAGCAGCCACTTAACCTACTAGTATGTTTTTTGGATTGTGGGAGAAAACCCACGCAAACACGGGGAGAACATACGCCGTTGTCTCTCCTATGCAGTGCCTCCACCTCAGTCAGAATTGCGTGGCGTCTTCGTTGGGTAACCTACAACACCAGAAGGAGACTAAGGGAACCCTCTGCCCACCTATCATTTATAACCTCAGACACATGAATCAATAATATATGCAATTCAGATGAATAAAGAAATAACGCAGCTCACTTGAGTCACTGGGCCTGGCAGAGAATAAAAATTAGCAGTAATAACACACAACTTACAGTATCTTTACTCCAGGAAAATATATATTTCGCACAAATATGGCATCCAACACTCCTTCTCCCTCACTTAATGATGAAATAGCACTGCTTTCTTTCTTCCAGAACATGTCACAGTTTAAACTTGCAGTTAATTAACTGAAATGCCTCTCCTTTGCATTTAACAAGCTATTTCTTACTGATATCTCAGTCCCAGAATTCCTGTCTGTCTCTCCCTGCACTATTACCCTTGAAACTAAAACATAGTCCTGCAAAATTGTTTTAAATCAATATCTTCGGGTCTAACTAAACTGTAGTCACAAATCACAGTCCAGCAAAAATAATTCAATAAAGAATCAGACCTTATTCCAAAGTTCTACAACTGTCACTTTCAGCATGGCTCCTCTCAGCAATGGTGTCTGTTAGTCTGACCCACTCTTCACCACATGACCATCTCCTCACACTCCTGAAATCCTTCTCCTGTCCCTTCCTCTCCTTCTCTGGGATGCTGAGTAATGAATCAGACCCCTGGTTCCATAGTGCAGCTTTCTCCTATTTCCCTCCCACAATGGCTCTGTCTTCTGGCCCTCAGCTTCTCACACCCCACCTGCTCTCTTCTCTTTAGCTCCTCCTCTCTCTGCTTTTTTAGCTTCACACACAGTTTTTAAGCCCCTGCTAGCCGGTGCTTGTCTCTCTGAACTCTGTCTCATCCCAAGGAAGTCAGGGTGATGTAGTTTTCAAGCAGTCTCCCTGTGTTCTGTTTCACATGTGCTGCTTGTGTATATTGTCACCTACATACTTTTGAAGAGACCATTTTGAAGGCCAGACCATTATTTATGAGAGTGCTACTTATCAATGCTCTGGTTATATTAATGAGGCGTGCCTTAGTGATGCTTCTAGTTTGATAGGCTGAATTACATGAGAATGCAACCTATCAACAGGGCTGCCTCCACTTTGTCTAGGGGATGTAACTTCAACTTGACTAGGCCTTGACTAGGCCTTCAAGTTATTAAGTTATCAATGAGTTGGATATAATTGGCAACATTTTAAAAATAATTAGCAGCTTAGCAGCTCTTCCAACACACCCATGAGGTGGCTACCCAGTGTTGTTTTTGTTTTTAGATTAAATATCATCCAAATCCATCCAGTGGAAGGCTAGGGGTGTCCGAATGTATAGCCGGACTGACAAACAAACCAAATATATGCAGTGGAAGGCCCAGAACAGGCTCCCCGGGTCCAAGTTCTGGCCAGCGTACACACACAGGGGGTCCAACTGGGATCCTTACCCCCTAAAACCTGGCCAGAATCCAACTGGACCACTTTGCGTTGGTTTCATCCCAATCGATACAGGGGTGTCCGAATACATCCCAATTATCTGATGGAAGACAAATTACTCCCATTGAGGTGAGCAAAGGTTTGTTCCTGTGTAGTCACCATCATCTGGCACCAACATGGCAATTCATATACATACACACAAAAATGAGTGTATAATCATATTGATATAAGCACATGGCATCATATAGGTATTTGTGCTGCAACTTTTAATTTAATTTAATTCAAAACCAAGCATGAATTGTGACATACTGGACTGCGGAGTGTGTACATCGTTTAGAATTGCTTGACTTTATTAGTATCTTATTTCAATGTTTTTTTTCCTGAAAACTTTGTAGCTATATCTGTTTTACCAATGGAATGGGTGTAGTTGCCAACAAAATCCAAACTTTTGCCAATCATTTTGGTCATTTCACCAGAGCCACTTACTGTATCAGGAAGTACAAACTAAGAAAGCATTTAACCCTACACTGTTAGTCTATATTTTATGTTTACAAGGCACATACAAGGCTGTAAAAGATCTGAGTCAATAATTTAATTCTTGAATCTATTGCTGTTTTTTTTTTCTAGAGGATACTCCTGATGTGCTAGAGATAAGAAAGAAATAGCTTTGCTTATTAATTCAAGATTGTGGAAGCCAAAACAGAGGCAATTCATAGCAAACTAATTATCTTGCAGAATCTTTACTGCATCAGCATACTTATGTTGCTTAATTTAATATGACTTTTTAGACTAAAGACTAGTTTCACTGCAAATAGGTAATTGCGCTTCCCAGACATACTGTAAATGTAAAATATTGATCTCTAAAATATGTTGAAGAGGAACAGGTCATTTCAGAGAGAAGTAAATTTAATTTGCTGGCAGATGCGCTAGACTCAGCCGTCCTGTGAACTTCATCTCAAACGTTTGGCTTAGTAAGACACCATTTTTTTTTTTTGTTTATCTAAAGCAAACGTGTGGCAACAGACTTATACAACTAAAATGAATAATTCATGACAAAGGGGAGGAAGAAAGGAATATAGAAAGGAATAAGAGTGCAGAGTCCAGCAGAGTATAGAAATGTACAAGACACAAGGGGGTAAATGTATTAAGCTCCGGGTTCTTCAACACCCGCGAGTTCGGCGTCTTTACTTCGCCTTTACAAGGCAGCGCCGCTTTAAATTTAAACGCCGAAGACGCCGAACTCGCGGGTGTTGAAGAACCCGGAGCTTAATACATTTACCCCAAGGAGTTACTGGATGAAATTGGCTTTGAAGGCAGAAATTGATGTACTAGTGCAAATAGATAAGAACTGTCAGGAAAGCATACAAAATGCTTTACCCACCAGACTGATCGCTCTCTATGTTGATACCGTATCAGCTGGTCACACTTGATATTTGCACTAAGAGGAGTCTGATTATTTAACTACCCCTATAAGCCCAGAGTTAGAGGGGAAACCTAGCAGGCAGTTAGCAATACACTCCCCATAACAGCAATCTGTGACAGCGCCTCTGAGTTATCCACCATATAGCGCTATTGAATATGCTACAGGGTAGATTATACTACAACTGATTACAAATGGCAGGAATGAGTTGGAAGGGATAGCATACTAGCAACTACAATTTTCAAATAACGTTTCTGCTACACTTTACATGCTACGCTACTGAATATGCTGCAGGGTAGTTTCCATTTCAACTGATTGTTGATTTGCAGGATTGAGTCAGAAGGAATTATATACCAGCGTTTGTGATTTATAAGAGGTAATTGGGACATTTTTGTTCCAACCTCTATCTGCCAGCTGGACATTATCAGCCTGTATAGCCTGTTATTTAACAGACATTATATTAGAGACATAACTGCTTATTATGGCGTATGTTTCTTTATTTACTATCTGACTTATTCATATTAATCACACTATTATACCTCTGTACCATATAACTTATAGTGGGATTATATAGGTACTATTTTGAGTGTATCCAGCCTTTTATTTATATCCATGGGATTTTAATTGTTATATTTTAGTATATTTCGCTTTTAAGTTATTACTTAATAAAAGTTATGTTTTATGTTTTATAGGATGGTAATTATCGATATTATCTATCAGAAGATTTAGTGCACCTTATATCAGAAACTTCGCTTTTTTCTCCTTTTTGTTTAGATTATACTTGGAGTTTCAAGGTTGCACCCCAATTACCAATTAAGAGATCCTATTTAGGAGATATTTATAGGGATATGTGTATTACAATTGGGTAAAATCTTATAGTCAGTGCGGTGATCCAAACTCTACTCCATACACACAAACATGGATTGCCAAGTGTGATGAGTGGTTTATGGACTGTAATTCGCCTATGATATCCTGTTATATGAAGATCTTGTCAGAAAATTTAAAAAAACAACAAAAAAACTGTCTGTTCTCGTGCTAGAATATGAAATTTGCAGTCAGTTGCTCAACTGTTTTACCTTGAACTTTGCATTAACAGACAGATCTCATGATCCTGGAGTTCCGCCGACTGTTTCCCTTTGCCGATGATGTTTGTCCCCCACAGTTCCATGCTGACATCACCTTATAGACCATTGCTCATGAAGCATTAGCAAGCCGAGCTAGCTTGGTATGCAAAGTACCTGTCAAATGAGCCTTCGTTTCACAGTCACGGAGGTCTTCTCTTGCAGCCTCTGTAGACATAATTATAAGAAACTTGGGCATTCCAATATTTTTATAACTGACCCTGACCATGTTGGTATCTTATTTCCTTAATTAACATGTGAGCCAGATCTGTATGGAAACCCTTGCCTTCAATAGGCTTGGTGTCCTTCATTTACCGAGTCTTCCAACTTTATTGTCCGCCACCAGAGGTTTCTGAGGTCTGATGTGCATGGAAAGTCATCTCAGTGAGCCAAGCCTTATGTCATATTCTGCTCCCCCAAGGTTTCAACAAAGTCTCAAAGTGCATATTCTAGAAATGTGCACAAGAAAAGAAAAGATGTGCAAGGTGGTGGAAGTGCTAGTTTCACATGTTGTCACATGGACAGCTCGGTAATGCGAACATTTACAGCATGATGACTACAGGTAAGGGAGGCGACTCTTGCAAAATGCATGCACTGTGCATCTTGTCCAGAAAATGACCTTAGATCTGAGGTCGAGGGTGTCAATTGCAGTAACCGTGATATCATATATGAGTGCAGTGTGTGTAGTCAATGACCCTCATATATGCAAAAGTCCTAGTGCAGTCTGTTCAGTAGATATTGGAGTTTCTAGTTCTGCAATGTCTTGGAAGATTGATGTTATTGCACAGTGCATGCAAATACTATCACAGTTACAAACAGGGTAAAAAACACAAGCAGTCCTAAGCTCAGTGCTCTTCCATCCACTGCTACCCCTGTTACTATACCCCTGTGAGTGTCTTCTATCCAGATGATCACTATTTAAAACACACATTGATCCATTATGACAAAACATCTTATAACATTGACTAAACTGTGCAGAATTTTAAATATGAGTTTGAGCAGTTGTCTCATGTGCTTCTCAATAAATGATCTGGTTCTCTTTGTATAGTGTCCTCCAATAACCTTTTAGCATGACTTCTGCTTTTTTAGAGCAGGATAATGTGCATAGAAAACAAAGCATCTCTTCCACAGTATACGCATCTTAAATAACAAGATTCTAAAACCGTGCACATATTTTTTTTTAACATTTTTTAGCATTTCTTTAATGGGAAGCAGCATATTTTAATGTTGTCACAACATTCTATAGTAATCCCACAGCAGATTATCCCCAATTCTATCAAATAACAAGACAGAATACATATAAAACAAGATAATATTTTTCATGTTTCTTGTTCTATATGAAGGAAACACTGAACGTTTTGTTTCCATGTTATCTACTGTAGACATTACTGTTATGCAGGCGAGGGCTGGCAAACTTTAGCCTGGGGGGCAAGACTCAACTCAGCAGCCTATTAGGAACATTTTAAAGGAAAAAATGCAGGTGGCCCGGTGACCCAGCCCACGGTAGCCCATTATGGGACCGGCACGGGTGGCGGATGCCCCCCCTGTGCCCCAGCTCAGCCTGCCCCTCCTGTTATGTATGATGCTTCTTAGGGAACTGTTGATTAGTACAGATTCCTATTCAATACTAAGCATTACTGATGAGATTGTCATAATTGAGCGTGGCAGATTCCTTGAGAAAGCCTGAAGGAACATTGTCATGGATTGTGGTAGATGTCACAGACTGGGGGACCTGCTGTGTTTCTAGTGGTTGGTGTTGGCTTACATGAGGGATTTAGTCTAATTGAGTGTTCTGGTCTTCACCAGGGACCACAGCAAGAAGTTGCTGGACACCTACAGTTTGTGGCCACCAGGTTCTCTCTTAGGCAGCAGCTGACACAAGAAGGGCAATCATCATCATCATCATCATTTATTTATATAGCGCCACTGATTCCTGCAGCGCTGTACAGAGAACTCATTCACATCAGTCCCTGCCCCATTGGAGCTTACAGTTTAAATTCCCTAATATACACACACACAGACAGACTGAGAGAGAGAGAGACTAGGGTCAATTTTGATAGCAGCCAATTAACCTACTAGTATGTTTTTGGAGTGTGGGAGGAAACCAGAGCACCCGGAGGAAACCTACGCAAACACAGGGAGAACATACAAACTCCACACAGATAAGGCCATGGTCGGGAATTGAACTCATGACCCCAGCGCTGTGAGGCAGAAGTACTAACCACTTAGCCAGTGTGCTGCCAGAAATCGAGGTCATGGTAGGCAGGAAAATGTTTGAGGGGGTGGATGCGGTGATCTGTCTGCTATGCAGGCCCCTACTCTGCTTACTGAGCATGCACTAGGGTTGGTGCATGTCCACTGAAGCCCTGTTTGTTGAGTTCTGGAACAGAAGGCCCAGATGGAGCTTCACTGTGCACGTTGCAATTGCTAGGTTACGATACTATCGTCGGGTATTTGATCCTACAATGAATATCCATCCTGTCTGTTATATGGAGATGCTGATAGGAGCTGTCCGCGGTGCTGAACTAGTCCCTGTGTCTCAGAGAGAACAAGTATTGCAGAAAGTAATACTGATAGCTCCTTATTAGCAATTCACAACTGGTCATGGAATATTCAATGTTAAAAGTATGTTTCAATACAATCTATGTATAGTACACATATTAAACTTATTTAACATTTCCCATAGGAACCAATGGAATATTTCACTTTATATTTACTGAATTGAGTTAATGTATTATTTTGCTTAATTTTGCCTTGGTACAAACACATTATCTTCATTTTCTTAATGGTTGAAAATCTGCAGCAAATAATACATTATTTTCAGTCATTAAAGGCTATGTAAGAAATTACACCGTTACTCTTTGTGCAAATGTGCCTATTTGTCTGTCTGGGAAATTCCTAGGTACAAATCCCCCTTTTTACTCTGTAAAAAACGGTGTCCAAATATAGCAACAAGTAGCATAATAACTGCGGGAGACTCACATTTTATACTTTCAGAAATGACCTTTTATATTCTTTAACTTTCCACTGTAATTCTAAAGCTCTACAATAAAGTTAACGTGTTATCGACACTGTAGACTATTTGGCTTCTCAGACTCAAAGTTTTTAACACAAAAGAAGAGAGATAAATGTTTGAGATTTTCCTGTATGTAAATGATGCTTATAAAATGTTTCATGCATGTTGTACAATATTTTATTAACTTAGTTAAAATAAACATAAACAACCCAAACAGTATACTAGTGTTTTAAAACGAATTCATGTTTTGTCTGCATTAATGTCTACATTAACTATATGATTTTGAGCAACATATTCTATTATTATATTATTAGCATTTTATTCTATTATTACATATTTATTTTAAAAAGCCATAGGATACATACACTAGAGCCTTGATGGTTGTTATGGATGGTGAATGCAACATAAAGGCTTGGAGACCTAGGGGTATAAGTACTTCTCTGAAGTTCCTACAAACTTGGCTTCTTTGTTGGCTGGACTGGACTACCAGTTGGATGACCATGGTGTAAGTGGATCATTTAGGCATTTTTTTTTTTGCACAAATTCACTTATTTATCTGACATTCATTTATACTGGTGTATGTTCCCATTTGAATCACAAGCAAAAGGCTTATTTTTCCTTCTCCCTCTATATTAATAGCTGGTGGAGCCTATTTATCAACCATTGAGGTGGTACTCCCTATATTCTTTATGCCACCGTCAGATGGTTACAAGAACAGAAGAATAATAAAAAAATCTTTTTATAATACAGTACTGTACATTATTTGTATTAATCTATATAAAATAAATATTCTTGTTAATTATATGGGTGCCACTGTAGCTCTCCACTGCAGTACCACTTCCACTTCAACCGCTGTTTTAAAATCTCAAGACAAGATTTGCTCAAGCATAAGATTTAAAAGCAGTGGAAGAAGCATTTCAGTGTTGATAAGCTACAATGGCAGCCACATAATTAACAAGTGCCAAATGAAATAATAAAAAGTTAAAAAAAAAACCAGACAGACATTTTATATACGTTATATATTCCTAAATATTTTGCAGCTAAAAGGCTGGTTTTTTTTTAACAGTAAAACATTTCTTTCTTCCTCTCTCTTTTTATAGTTTTTCACTTTCTGTTTTTTCTCTTTCTCCACTTTCAGTTTGGCCTCCTTCTACTCTTACTGATTTTTCTGTTTCTCATCTCTCTTGTTTGCCCCTTTCTCCTTTTCTGTTTTTTCTCTTCTTTCTGTTCTACTAATGGAAGCCTCCAACTAACGAGGGTCCCATTTAGCTATATACAGATCAGCAATAACATTAAAACCACCTATCAAGTCATGGACTCCACAAGTCTTCTGAAGGTATCCTGTAGTATCTGGTGCGAAGGCGTTAGCACTAAATCCTTTACGTC